>NW_027473538.1:63941-240525 GCF_050947335.1 Megachile rotundata | reverse complement strand
ACTCTTATTATTATCAATCTAACTCATATTATTAGCCATATTATGCTTATATGATCGATAGAACGACAATTACTATACTCACTACTGTTATTACTATCAATCTAACTCATATTATTAGCCATATTATGCTTATGTGATCGATAGAATGACAATTACTATACTTATTACTCTTATTATTATCAATCTAACTCATATTATTAGCAATATTATGCTTATATGATCGATAGAACGACAATTACTATTCTCATTACTCTTATTATTATCAATCTAACTCATATTATTAGCCATATTATGCTTATATGATCGATAGAACGACAATTACTATACTTATTACTCTTATTATTATCAATCTAACTCATGTTATTAGCCATATTATGCAGATATGATCGATAGAACGACAATTACTATACTTATTACTCTTATTATTATCAATCTGACTCATATTATTAGCCATACTATGCTTGTGTGATCGGTAGAACGACAATTACTATACTTATAACTCTTATTATTATCAACCTAACTCATGTTATTAGCCATACTATGCTTATATGATCGATAGATCGACAATTACTATACTCATTACTCTTATTATTATCAATCTAACTCATATTATTAGCAATATTATGCTTATATGATCGATAGAACGACAATTACTATACTTATTACTCTTATTATTATCAATCTAACTCATATTATTAGCCATATTATGCTTATATGATCGACAGAACGACAATTACTATACTTATTACACTCACTATTATCAATCTAACTCATATTATTAACCATATTATGCAGATATGATCGATAGAACGACAATTACTATACTTATTACTCTTATTATTATCAATCTGACTCATATTATTAGCCATACTATGCTTGTGTGATCGATAGAACGACAATTACTACACTTATTAGTCTTATTATTATCAATCTAACTCATGTTATTAGCCATACTATGCTTATATGATCGATAGATCGACAATTACTATACTCATTACTCTTATTATTATCAATCTAACTCATATTATTAGCAATATTATGCTTATATGATCGATAGAACGACAATTACTATACTTATTACTCTTATTATTATCAATCTAACTCATATTATTAGCCATATTATGCTTATATGATCGACAGAACGACAATTACTATCCTTATTACACTCACTATTATCAATCTAACTCATATTATTAACCATATTATGCAGATATGATCGATAGAACGACAATTACTATACTTATTACTCTTATTATTATCAATCTGACTCATATTATTAGCCATACTATGCTTGTGTGATCGATAGAACGACAATTACTACACTTATTAGTCTTATTATTATCAATCTAACTCATATTATTAGCCATACTATGCTTATATGATCGATAGAACGACAATTACTATACTTATTACACTCACTGCTATCAATCTAAGTCATATTATTAGCCATATTATGCTTATATGATCGATAGAACGACAATTACTATACTCGTTACTCTTATTATTATCAATCTAACTCATATTATTAGCCATACTATGCTTATATGATCGATAGAACGACAATTACTATACTTATTAGTCTTATTATTATCAATCTAACTCATATTATTAGCAATATTATGCTTATATGATCGATAGAACGACAATTACTATACTTATTACTCTTATTATTATCAACCTAACTCATATTATTAGCCATATTAAGCTTATGTGTTCGATAGAACGACAATTACTATACTTATTACTCTTATTATTATCAATCTAACTCATATTATTTACCATATTATGCAGATATGATCGATAGAACGACAATTACTATACCTATTACTCTTATTATTATCAATCTGACTCATATTATTAGCCATATTATGCTTATATGATCGATAGAACGACAATTACTATACTCATTACTCTTATTATTATCAATCTAACTCATATTATTAGCCATATTATGCTTATATGATCGATAGAACGGCAATTACTATACTCACTACTGTTATTACTATCAATCTAACTCATATTATTAGCCATATTATGCTTATGTGTTCGATAGAACGACAATTACTATACTTATTACTCTTATTATTATCAATCTAACTCATATTATTAGCCATACTATGCTTATATGATCGATAGAACGACAATTACTATACTCATTACTCTTATTATTATCAATCTAACTCATATTATTAGCAATATTATGCTTATATGATCGATAGAACGACAATTACTATACTTATTACTCTTATTATTATCAATCTAACTCATATTATTAGCCATATTATGCTTATATGATCGACAGAACGACAATTACTATACTTATTACTCTTATTATTATCAATCTAACTCATATTATTAGCCATATTATGCTTATATGATCGACAGAACGACAATTACTATACTTATTACACTCACTATTATCAATCTAACTCATATTATTAGCCATATTATGCTTATATGATCGACAGAACGACAATTACTATACTTATTACACTCACTATTATCAATCTAACTCATATTATTAGCCATATTATGCAGATATGATCGATAGAACGACAATTACTATACTTATTACTCTTATTATTATCAATCTGACTCATATTATTAGCCATACTATGCTTGTGTGATCGATAGAACGACGATTACTACACTTATTAGTCTTATTATTATCAATCTAACTCATATTATTAGCCATACTATGCTTATATGATCGATAGAACGACAATTACTATACTTATTACACTCACTGCTATCAATCTAAGTCATATTATTAGCCATATTATGCATATATGATCGATAGAACGACAATTACTATATTTATTAGTCTTATTATTATCAATCTAACTCATATTATTAGCAATATTATGCTTATATAATCGATAGAACGACAATTACTATACTCATTACTCTTATTATTATCAATCTAACTCATATTATTAGCCATATTATGCTTATATGATCGATAGAACGACAATTACTATACTCACTACTGTTATTACTATCAATCTAACTCATATTATTAGCCATATTATGCTTATGTGATCGATAGAATGACAATTACTATACTTATTACTCTTATTATTATCAATCTAACTCATATTATTAGCAATATTATGCTTATATGATCGATAGAACGACAATTACTATTCTCATTACTCTTATTATTATCAATCTAACTCATATTATTAGCCATATTATGCTTATATGATCGATAGAACGACAATTACTATACTTATTACTCTTATTATTATCAATCTAACTCATGTTATTAGCCATATTATGCAGATATGATCGATAGAACGACAATTACTATACTTATTACTCTTATTATTATCAATCTGACTCATATTATTAGCCATACTATGCTTGTGTGATCGGTAGAACGACAATTACTATACTTATAACTCTTATTATTATCAACCTAACTCATGTTATTAGCCATACTATGCTTATATGATCGATAGATCGACAATTACTATACTCATTACTCTTATTATTATCAATCTAACTCATATTATTAGCAATATTATGCTTATATGATCGATAGAACGACAATTACTATACTTATTACTCTTATTATTATCAATCTAACTCATATTATTAGCCATATTATGCTTATATGATCGACAGAACGACAATTACTATACTTATTACACTCACTATTATCAATCTAACTCATATTATTAACCATATTATGCAGATATGATCGATAGAACGACAATTACTATACTTATTACTCTTATTATTATCAATCTGACTCATATTATTAGCCATACTATGCTTGTGTGATCGATAGAACGACAATTACTACACTTATTAGTCTTATTATTATCAATCTAACTCATATTATTAGCCATACTATGCTTATATGATCGATAGAACGACAATTACTATACTTATTACACTCACTGCTATCAATCTAAGTCATATTATTAGCCATATTATGCTTATATGATCGATAGAACGACAATTACTATACTCGTTACTCTTATTATTATCAATCTAACTCATATTATTAGCCATACTATGCTTATATGATCGATAGAACGACAATTACTATACTTATTAGTCTTATTATTATCAATCTAACTCATATTATTAGCAATATTATGCTTATATGATCGATAGAACGACAATTACTATACTTATTACTCTTATTATTATCAACCTAACTCATATTATTAGCCATATTAAGCTTATGTGTTCGATAGAACGACAATTACTATACTTATTACTCTTATTATTATCAATCTAACTCATATTATTTACCATATTATGCAGATATGATCGATAGAACGACAATTACTATACCTATTACTCTTATTATTATCAATCTGACTCATATTATTAGCCATATTATGCTTATATGATCGATAGAACGACAATTACTATACTCATTACTCTTATTATTATCAATCTAACTCATATTATTAGCCATATTATGCTTATATGATCGATAGAACGGCAATTACTATACTCACTACTGTTATTACTATCAATCTAACTCATATTATTAGCCATATTATGCTTATGTGTTCGATAGAACGACAATTACTATACTTATTACTCTTATTATTATCAATCTAACTCATATTATTAGCCATACTATGCTTATATGATCGATAGAACGACAATTACTATACTCATTACTCTTATTATTATCAATCTGACTCATATTATTAGCCATACTATGCTTGTGTGATCGATAGAACGACAATTACTACACTTATTAGTCTTATTATTATCAATCTAACTCATATTATTAGCCATACTATGCTTATATGATCGATAGAACGACAATTACTATACTTATTACACTCACTGCTATCAATCTAAGTCATATTATTAGCCATATTATGCTTATATGATCGATAGAACGACAATTACTATATTTATTAGTCTTATTATTATCAATCTAACTCATATTATTAGCAATATTATGCTTATATAATCGATAGAACGACAATTACTATACTCATTACTCTTATTATTATCAATCTAACTCATATTATTAGCCATATTATGCTTATATGATCGATAGAACGACAATTACTATACTCACTACTGTTATTACTATCAATCTAACTCATATTATTAGCCATATTATGCTTATGTGATCGATAGAATGACAATTACTATACTTATTACTCTTATTATTATCAATCTAACTCATATTATTAGCAATATTATGCTTATATGATCGATAGAACGACAATTACTATTCTCATTACTCTTATTATTATCAATCTAACTCATATTATTAGCCATATTATGCTTATATGATCGATAGAACGACAATTACTATACTTATTACTCTTATTATTATCAATCTAACTCATGTTATTAGCCATATTATGCAGATATGATCGATAGAACGACAATTACTATACTTATTACTCTTATTATTATCAATCTGACTCATATTATTAGCCATACTATGCTTGTGTGATCGATAGAACGACAATTACTATACTTATAACTCTTATTATTATCAACCTAACTCATGTTATTAGCCATACTATGCTTATATGATCGATAGATCGACAATTACTATACTCATTACTCTTATTATTATCAATCTAACTCATATTATTAGCAATATTATGCTTATATGATCGATAGAACGACAATTACTATACTTATTACTCTTATTATTATCAATCTAACTCATATTATTAGCCATATTATGCTTATATGATCGACAGAACGACAATTACTATACTTATTACTCTTATTATTATCAATCTAACTCATATTATTAGCCATATTATGCTTATATGATCGACAGAACGACAATTACTATACTTATTACACTCACTATTATCAATCTAACTCATATTATTAGCCATATTATGCTTATATGATCGATAGAACGACAATTACTATACTTATTACTCTTATTATTATCAATCTAACTCATATTATTAGCCATATTATGCTTATATGATCGACAGAACGACAATTACTATACTTATTACACTCACTATTATCAATCTAACTCATATTATTAACCATATTATGCAGATATGATCGATAGAACGACAATTACTATACTTATTACTCTTATTATTATCAATCTGACTCATATTATTAGCCATACTATGCTTGTGTGATCGATAGAACGACGATTACTACACTTATTAGTCTTATTATTATCAATCTAACTCATATTATTAGCCATACTATGCTTATATGATCGATAGAACGACAATTACTATACTTATTACACTCACTGCTATCAATCTAAGTCATATTATTAGCCATATTATGCATATATGATCGATAGAACGACAATTACTATATTTATTAGTCTTATTATTATCAATCTAACTCATATTATTAGCAATATTATGCTTATATAATCGATAGAACGACAATTACTATACTCATTACTCTTATTATTATCAATCTAACTCATATTATTAGCCATATTATGCTTATATGATCGATAGAACGACAATTACTATACTCACTACTGTTATTACTATCAATCTAACTCATATTATTAGCCATATTATGCTTATGTGATCGATAGAATGACAATTACTATACTTATTACTCTTATTATTATCAATCTAACTCATATTATTAGCAATATTATGCTTATATGATCGATAGAACGACAATTACTATTCTCATTACTCTTATTATTATCAATCTAACTCATATTATTAGCCATATTATGCTTATATGATCGATAGAACGACAATTACTATACTTATTACTCTTATTATTATCAATCTAACTCATGTTATTAGCCATATTTTGCAGATATGATCGATAGAACGACAATTACTATACTTATTACTCTTATTATTATCAATCTGACTCATATTATTAGCCATACTATGCTTGTGTGATCGGTAGAACGACAATTACTATACTTATAACTCTTATTATTATCAACCTAACTCATGTTATTAGCCATACTATGCTTATATGATCGATAGATCGACAATTACTATACTCATTACTCTTATTATTATCAATCTAACTCATATTATTAGCAATATTATGCTTATATGATCGATAGAACGACAATTACTATACTTATTACTCTTATTATTATCAATCTAACTCATATTATTAGCCATATTATGCTTATATGATCGACAGAACGACAATTACTATACTTATTACACTCACTATTATCAATCTAACTCATATTATTAACCATATTATGCAGATATGATCGATAGAACGACAATTACTATACTTATTACTCTTATTATTATCAATCTGACTCATATTATTAGCCATACTATGCTTGTGTGATCGATAGAACGACAATTACTACACTTATTAGTCTTATTATTATCAATCTAACTCATGTTATTAGCCATACTATGCTTATATGATCGATAGATCGACAATTACTATACTCATTACTCTTATTATTATCAATCTAACTCATATTATTAGCAATATTATGCTTATATGATCGATAGAACGACAATTACTATACTTATTACTCTTATTATTATCAATCTAACTCATATTATTAGCCATATTATGCTTATATGATCGACAGAACGACAATTACTATCCTTATTACACTCACTATTATCAATCTAACTCATATTATTAACCATATTATGCAGATATGATCGATAGAACGACAATTACTATACTTATTACTCTTATTATTATCAATCTGACTCATATTATTAGCCATACTATGCTTGTGTGATCGATAGAACGACAATTACTACACTTATTAGTCTTATTATTATCAATCTAACTCATATTATTAGCCATACTATGCTTATATGATCGATAGAACGACAATTACTATACTTATTACACTCACTGCTATCAATCTAAGTCATATTATTAGCCATATTATGCTTATATGATCGATAGAACGACAATTACTATACTCGTTACTCTTATTATTATCAATCTAACTCATATTATTAGCCATACTATGCTTATATGATCGATAGAACGACAATTACTATACTTATTAGTCTTATTATTATCAATCTAACTCATATTATTAGCAATATTATGCTTATATGATCGATAGAACGACAATTACTATACTTATTACTCTTATTATTATCAACCTAACTCATATTATTAGCCATATTAAGCTTATGTGTTCGATAGAACGACAATTACTATACTTATTACTCTTATTATTATCAATCTAACTCATATTATTTACCATATTATGCAGATATGATCGATAGAACGACAATTACTATACCTATTACTCTTATTATTATCAATCTGACTCATATTATTAGCCATATTATGCTTATATGATCGATAGAACGACAATTACTATACTCATTACTCTTATTATTATCAATCTAACTCATATTATTAGCCATATTATGCTTATATGATCGATAGAACGGCAATTACTATACTCACTACTGTTATTACTATCAATCTAACTCATATTATTAGCCATATTATGCTTATGTGTTCGATAGAACGACAATTACTATACTTATTACTCTTATTATTATCAATCTAACTCATATTATTAGCCATACTATGCTTATATGATCGATAGAACGACAATTACTATACTCATTACTCTTATTATTATCAATCTAACTCATATTATTAGCCATATTATGCTTATATGATCGACAGAACGACAATTACTATACTTATTACTCTTATTATTATCAATCTAACTCATATTATTAGCCATATTATGCTTATATGATCGACAGAACGACAATTACTATACTTATTACTCTTATTATTATCAATCTAACTCATATTATTAGCCATATTATGCTTATATGATCGACAGAACGACAATTACTATACTTATTACACTCACTATTATCAATCTAACTCATATTATTAGCCATATTATGCTTATATGATCGATAGAACGACAATTACTATACTTATTACTCTTATTATTATCAATCTAACTCATATTATTAGCCATATTATGCTTATATGATCGACAGAACGACAATTACTATACTTATTACACTCACTATTATCAATCTAACTCATATTATTAACCATATTATGCAGATATGATCGATAGAACGACAATTACTATACTTATTACTCTTATTATTATCAATCTGACTCATATTATTAGCCATACTATGCTTGTGTGATCGATAGAACGACGATTACTACACTTATTAGTCTTATTATTATCAATCTAACTCATATTATTAGCCATACTATGCTTATATGATCGATAGAACGACAATTACTATACTTATTACACTCACTGCTATCAATCTAAGTCATATTATTAGCCATATTATGCATATATGATCGATAGAACGACAATTACTATATTTATTAGTCTTATTATTATCAATCTAACTCATATTATTAGCAATATTATGCTTATATAATCGATAGAACGACAATTACTATACTCATTACTCTTATTATTATCAATCTAACTCATATTATTAGCCATATTATGCTTATATGATCGATAGAACGACAATTACTATACTCACTACTGTTATTACTATCAATCTAACTCATATTATTAGCCATATTATGCTTATGTGATCGATAGAATGACAATTACTATACTTATTACTCTTATTATTATCAATCTAACTCATATTATTAGCAATATTATGCTTATATGATCGATAGAACGACAATTACTATTCTCATTACTCTTATTATTATCAATCTAACTCATATTATTAGCCATATTATGCTTATATGATCGATAGAACGACAATTACTATACTTATTACTCTTATTATTATCAATCTAACTCATGTTATTAGCCATATTATGCAGATATGATCGATAGAACGACAATTACTATACTTATTACTCTTATTATTATCAATCTGACTCATATTATTAGCCATACTATGCTTGTGTGATCGGTAGAACGACAATTACTATACTTATAACTCTTATTATTATCAACCTAACTCATGTTATTAGCCATACTATGCTTATATGATCGATAGATCGACAATTACTATACTCATTACTCTTATTATTATCAATCTAACTCATATTATTAGCAATATTATGCTTATATGATCGATAGAACGACAATTACTATACTTATTACTCTTATTATTATCAATCTAACTCATATTATTAGCCATATTATGCTTATATGATCGACAGAACGACAATTACTATACTTATTACACTCACTATTATCAATCTAACTCATATTATTAACCATATTATGCAGATATGATCGATAGAACGACAATTACTATACTTATTACTCTTATTATTATCAATCTGACTCATATTATTAGCCATACTATGCTTGTGTGATCGATAGAACGACAATTACTACACTTATTAGTCTTATTATTATCAATCTAACTCATATTATTAGCCATACTATGCTTATATGATCGATAGAACGACAATTACTATACTTATTACACTCACTGCTATCAATCTAAGTCATATTATTAGCCATATTATGCTTATATGATCGATAGAACGACAATTACTATACTCGTTACTCTTATTATTATCAATCTAACTCATATTATTAGCCATACTATGCTTATATGATCGATAGAACGACAATTACTATACTTATTAGTCTTATTATTATCAATCTAACTCATATTATTAGCAATATTATGCTTATATGATCGATAGAACGACAATTACTATACTTATTACTCTTATTATTATCAACCTAACTCATATTATTAGCCATATTAAGCTTATGTGTTCGATAGAACGACAATTACTATACTTATTACTCTTATTATTATCAATCTAACTCATATTATTTACCATATTATGCAGATATGATCGATAGAACGACAATTACTATACCTATTACTCTTATTATTATCAATCTGACTCATATTATTAGCCATATTATGCTTATATGATCGATAGAACGACAATTACTATACTCATTACTCTTATTATTATCAATCTAACTCATATTATTAGCCATATTATGCTTATATGATCGATAGAACGGCAATTACTATACTCACTACTGTTATTACTATCAATCTAACTCATATTATTAGCCATATTATGCTTATGTGTTCGATAGAACGACAATTACTATACTTATTACTCTTATTATTATCAATCTAACTCATATTATTAGCCATACTATGCTTATATGATCGATAGAACGACAATTACTATACTCATTACTCTTATTATTATCAATCTAACTCATATTATTAGCAATATTATGCTTATATGATCGATAGAACGACAATTACTATACTTATTACTCTTATTATTATCAATCTAACTCATATTATTAGCCATATTATGCTTATATGATCGACAGAACGACAATTACTATACTTATTACTCTTATTATTATCAATCTAACTCATATTATTAGCCATATTATGCTTATATGATCGACAGAACGACAATTACTATACTTATTACACTCACTATTATCAATCTAACTCATATTATTAGCCATATTATGCTTATATGATCGATAGAACGACAATTACTATACTTATTACTCTTATTATTATCAATCTAACTCATATTATTAGCCATATTATGCTTATATGATCGACAGAACGACAATTACTATACTTATTACACTCACTATTATCAATCTAACTCATATTATTAACCATATTATGCAGATATGATCGATAGAACGACAATTACTATACTTATTACTCTTATTATTATCAATCTGACTCATATTATTAGCCATACTATGCTTGTGTGATCGATAGAACGACAATTACTACACTTATTAGTCTTATTATTATCAATCTAACTCATATTATTAGCCATACTATGCTTATATGATCGATAGAACGACAATTACTATACTTATTACACTCACTGCTATCAATCTAAGTCATATTATTAGCCATATTATGCTTATATGATCGATAGAACGACAATTACTATACTCGTTACTCTTATTATTATCAATCTAACTCATATTATTAGCCATACTATGCTTATATGATCGATAGAACGACAATTACTATACTTATTAGTCTTATTATTATCAATCTAACTCATATCATTAGCCATATTATGCTTATATGATCGACAGAACGACAATTACTATACTTATTACACTCACTATTATCAATCTAACTCATATTATTAACCATATTATGCAGATATGATCGATAGAACGACAATTACTATACTTATTACTCTTATTATTATCAATCTGACTCATATTATTAGCCATATTATGCTTATATGATCGATAGAACGACAATTACTATACTTATTAGTCTTATTATTATGAATCTAACTCATATTATTAGCAATATTATGCTTATATGATCGATAGAACGACAATTACTATACTTATTACTCTTATTATTATCAATCTAACTCATATTATAAACGATATTATGCAGATATGATCGATAGAACTACAACTACTATACTCATTACTCTTAATATTATCAATCTAACTCATATTATTAGCCATATTATGCTTATATCATCGATAGAACTACAATTACTATACTTATTAGTCTTATTATCATCAATCTTACTCATATTGTTAACCATATTATGCCTATATGATCGATAGAACGACAATTACTATATTTATTAGTCTTATGGTTGTCAATCTAACTCATGTTATTAGCAATATTATGCTTATATGATCGATAGAACGACAACTACTATACTTATTACTCTTATTATTATCCACCTAACTCATATTATTAGCCATATTATGCTTATATGATAGATAGACCGACAATTGCTATACTCATTACTCTTACTATTATCAATCTAACTCATATTATTAGCCATATTATGCTTATATGATCGATAGAACGACAATTACTATACTCACTTCTGTTATTACTGTCAATCTAACTCATATTATTAGCCATATTATGCTTATGTGATCGATAGAACGACAATTACTATACTCATTACTCTTATTATTATCAATCTAACTCATATTATTAGCCATATTATGCTTATATGATCGATAGAACGGCAATTACTATACTCACTACTGTTATTACTATCAATCTAACTCATGTTATTAGCCATATTATGCTTATATGATCGGTAGAACTACAATTACTATACTCATTACTCTTATTATTATCAATCTAACTCATGTTATTAGCCATACTATGCTTATATGATCGATAGACCGACAATTACTATACTCATTACTCGTATTATTATCAATCTAACTCATATTATTAGTCATATTATGCTTATATGATCGATAGAACGACAATTACTATACTCACTACTGTTATTACTATCAATCTAACTCATATTATTAGCCATACTATGCTTATATGATCGATAGAACGACAATTACTACACTTATTAGTCTTATTATTATCAATCTAACTCATATTATTAGCCATACTATGCTTATATGATCGATAGAACGACAATTACTATACTTATTAGTCTTATTATTATCAATCTAACTCATATTATTAGCAATATTATGCTTATATGATCGATAGAACGACAATTACTATACTTATTACTCTTATTATTATCAACCTAACTCATATTATTAGCCATATTAAGCTTATGTGTTCGATAGAACGACAATTACTATACTTATTACTCTTATTATTATCAACCTAACTCATATTATTAGCCATATTAAGCTTATGTGTTCGATAGAACGACAATTACTATACTTATTACTCTTATTATTATCAATCTAACTCATATTATTAGCCATACTATGCTTATATGATCGATAGAACGACAATTACTATACTCATTACTCTTATTATTATCAATCTAACTAATATTATTAGCAATATTATGCTTATATGATCGATAGAACGACAATTACTATACTTATTACTCTTATTATTATCAATCTAACTCATATTATTAGCCATATTATGCTTATATGATCGACAGAACGACAATTACTATACTTATTACTCTTATTATTATCAATCTAACTCATATTATTAGCCATATTATGCTTATATGATCGACAGAACGACAATTACTGTACTTATTACTCTTATTATTATCAATCTGACTCATATTACTAGCCATATTATGCTTATATGATCGATAGAACGACAATTACTATACTTATTAGTCTTATTATCATCAATCGAACAGATATTATTACCCATATTATGCTTATATGAACGGTAGAACTACAATTACTATACTTATTTCTCTTATTATTATCAATCTAACTCATATTGTTAACCATATTATGCTTATATGATCGATAGAACGACAATTACTATATTTATTAGTCTTATTATTATCAATCTAACTCATATTATTAGCAATATTATGCTTATATAATCGATAGAACGACAATTACTATACTCATTACTCTTATTATTATCAATCTAACTCATATTATTAGCCATATTATGCTTATATGATCGATAGAACGACAATTACTATTCTCACTACTGTTATTACTATCAATCTAACTCATATTATTAGCCATATTATGCTTATGTGATCGATAGAATGACAATTACTATACTTATTACTCTTATTATTATCAATCTAACTACTGTTATTAGCCATACTATGCTTATGTGATCGATAGAACGACAATTACTATACTCATTACTCTTATTATTATGAATCTAACTCATATTATTAGCAATATTATGCTTATATGATCGATAGAACGACAATTACTATACTTATTACTCTTATTATTATCAATCTAACTCATATTATTAACGATATTATGCAGATATGATCGATAGAACTACAACTACTATACTCATTACTCTTAATATTATCAATCTAACTCATATTATTAGCCATATTATGCTTATATCATCGATAGAACTACAATTACTATACTTATTACTCTTATTATCATCAATCTATGTTATTAGCAATATTATGCTTATATGATCGATAGAACGACAATTACTATACTTATTACTCTTATTATTATCAATCTAACTCATGTTATTAGCCATACTATGCTTATATGATCGATAGACCGACAATTACTATACTCATTACTCTTATTATTATCAATCTTACTCATATTATTAGTCATATTATGCTTATATGATCGATAGAACGACAATTACTATACTCACTACTGTTATTACTATCAATCTAACTCATATTATTAGCCATACTATGCTTATATGATCGATAGAACGACAATTACTACACTTATTAGTCTTATTATTATGAATCTAACTCATATTATTAGCAATATTATGCTTATATGATCGATAGAACGACAATTACTATACTTATTACTCTTATTATTATCAATCTAACTCATATTATTAACGATATTATGCAGATATGATCGATAGAACTACAACTACTATACTCATTACTCTTAATATTATCAATCTAACTCATATTATTAGCCATATTATGCTTATATCATCGATAGAACTACAATTACTATACTTATTACTCTTATTATCATCAATCTATGTTATTAGCAATATTATGCTTATATGATCGATAGAACGACAATTACTATACTTATTACTCTTATTATTATCAATCTAACTCATGTTATTAGCCATACTATGCTTATATGATCGATAGAACGAAAATTACTATACTCATTACTCTTATTATTATCAATCTAACTCATGTTATTAGCCATACTATGCTTATATGATCGATAGACCGACAATTACTATACTCATTACTCTTATTATTATCAATCTTACTCATATTATTAGTCATATTATGCTTATATGATCGATAGAACGACAATTACTATACTCACTACTGTTATTACTATCAATCTAACTCATATTATTAGCCATACTATGCTTATATGATCGATAGAACGACAATTACTACACTTATTAGTCTTATTATTATCAATCTAACTCATATTATTAGCCATACTATGCTTATATGATCGATAGAACGACAATTACTACACTTATTAGTCTTATTATTATCAATCTAACTCATATTATTAACCATATTATGCAGATATGATCGACAGAACGACAATTACTATACTTATTACACTCACTATTATCAATCTAACTCATATTATTAACCATATTATGCAGATATGATCGATAGAACGACAATTACTATACTTATTACTCTTATTATTATCAATCTGACTCATATTATTAGCCATATTATGCTTATATGATCGATAGAACGACAATTACTATACTTATTAGTCTTATTATCATCAATCGAACAGATATTATTAGCCATATTATGCTTATATGAACGGTAGAACTACAATTACTATACTTATTTCTCTTATTATTATCAATCTAACTCATATTGTTAACCATATTATGCTTATATGATCGATAGAACGACAATTACTATATTTATTAGTCTTATTATTATCAATCTAACTCATATTATTAGCAATATTATGCCTATATAATCGATAGAACGACAATTACTATACTCATTACTCTTATTATTATCAATCTAACTCATATTATTAGCCATATTATGCTTATGTGATCGATAGAATGACAATTACTATACTTATTACTCTTATTATTATCAATCTAACTCCTGTTATTAGCCATACTATGCTTATGTGATCGATAGAACGACAATTACTATACTCATTACTCTTATTATTATGAATCTAACTCATATTATTAGCAATATTATGCTTATATGATCGATAGAACGACAATTACTATACTTATTACTCTTATTATTATCAATCTAACTCATATTATTAACGATATTATGCAGATATGATCGATAGAACTACAACTACTATACTCATTACTCTTAATATTATCAATCTAACTCATATTATTAGCCATATTATGCTTATATCATCGATAGAACTACAATTACTATACTTATTAGTCTTAGTATCATCAATCTAACTCATATTGTTAACGATATTATGCTTATATGATCGATAGAACGACAATTACTATATTTATTAGTCTTATGGTTGTCAATCTAACTCATGTTATTAGCAATATTATGCTTATATGATCGATAGAACGACAATTACTATACTTATTACTCTTATTATTATCCACCTAACTCATATTATTAGCCATATTATGCTTATATGATAGATAGACCGACAATTGCTATACTCATTACTCTTACTATTATCAATCTAACTCATATTATTAGCCATATTATTCTTATATGATCGATAGAACGACAATTACTATACTCACTTCTGTTATTACTATCAATCTAACTCATATTATTAGCCATATTATGCTTATGTGATCGATAGAACGACAATTACTATACTCATTACTCTTATTATTATCAATCTAACTCATATTATTAGCCATATTATGCTTATATGATCGATAGAACGGCAATTACTATACTCACTAATGTTATTACTATCAATCTAACTCATGTTATTAGCCATATTATGCTTATATGATCGGTAGAACTACAATTACTATACTCATTACTCTTATTATTATCAATCTAACTCATGTTATTAGCCATACTATGCTTATATGATCGATAGACCGACAATTACTATACTCATTACTCTTATTATTATCAATCTAACTCATATTATTAGTCATATTATGCTTATATGATCGATAGAACGACAATTACTATACTCACTACTGTTATTACTATCAATCTAACTCATATTATTAGCCATACTATGCTTATATGATCGATAGAACGACAATTACTACACTTATTAGTCTTATTATTATCAATCTAACTCATATTATTAGCCATACTATGCTTATATGATCGATAGAACGACAATTACTATACTTATTAGTCTTATTATTATCAATCTAACTCATATTATTAGCAATATTATGCTTATATGATCGATAGAACGACAATTACTATACTTATTACTCTTATTATTATCAACCTAACTCATATTATTAGCCATATTAAGCTTATGTGTTCGATAGAACGACAATTACTATACTTATTACTCTTATTATTATCAATCTAACTCATATTATTAACCATATTATGCAGATATGATCGATAGAACGACAATTGCTATACCTATTACTCTTATTATTATCAATCTGACTCATATTATTAGCCATATTATGCTTATATGATCGATAGAACGACAATTACTATACTCCTTACTCTTATTATTATCAATCTAACTCATATTATTAGCCATATTATGCTTATATGATCGACAGAACGACAATTACTATACTTATTACTCTTATTATTATCAATCTAACTCATATTATTAGCCATATTATGCTTATATGATCGACAGAACGACAATTACTATACTTATTACACTCACTATTATCAATCTAACTCATATTCTTAACCATATTATGCTTATATGATCGATAGAACGACAATTACTATACTTATTACTCTTATTATTATCAATCTAACTCATGTTATTAGCAATACTATGCTTACATGATCGATAGAACGACAATTACTATACTTATTACTCTTATTATTATCAATCTAACTCATATTATTAGCCATATTATGCTTATATGATCGACAGAACGACAATTACTATACTTATTACACTCACTATTATCAATCTAACTCATATTATTAACCATATTATGCAGATATGATCGATAGAACGACAATTACTATACTTATTACTCTTATTATTATCAATCTGACTCATATTACTAGCCATATTATGCTTATATGATCGATAGAACGACAATTACTATACTTATTAGTCTTATTATCATCAATCGAACAGATATTATTAGCCATATTATGCTTATATGAACGGTAGAACTACAATTACTATACTTATTTCTCTTATTATTATCAATCTAACTCATATTGTTAACCATATTATGCTTATATGATCGATAGAACGACAATTACTATATTTATTAGTCTTATTATTATCAATCTAACTCATATTATTAGCAATATTATGCTTATATAATCGATAGAACGACAATTACTATACTCATTACTCTTATTATTATCAATCTAACTCATATTATTAGCCATATTATGCTTATATGAGCGATAGAACCACAATTACTATACTCACTACTGTTATTACTATCAATCTAACTCATATTATTAGCCATATTATGCTTATGTGATCGATAGAATGACAATTACTATACTTATTACTCTTATTATTATCAATCTAACTCCTGTTATTAGCCATACTATGCTTATGTGATCGATAGAACGACAATTACTATACTCATTACTCTTATTATTATGAATCTAACTCATATTATTAGCAATATTATGCTTATATGATCGATAGAACGACAATTACTATACTTATTACTCTTATTATTATCAATCTAACTCATATTATTAACGATATTATGCAGATATGATCGATAGAACTACAACTACTATACTCATTACTCTTAATATTATCAATCTAACTCATATTATTAGCCATATTATGCTTATATCATCGATAGAACTATAATTACTATACTTATTAGTCTTATTATCATCAATCTAACTCATATTGTTAACCATATTATGCTTATATGATCGATAGAACGACAATTACTATATTTATTAGTCTTATGGTTGTCAATCTAACTCATGTTATTAGCAATATTATGCTTATATGATCGATAGAACGGCAATTACTATACTTATTACTCTTATTATTATCAATCTGACTCATATTATTAGCCATATTATGCTTATATGATCGATAGAACGACAATTACTATACTTATTAGTCTTATTATTATCAATCTAACTCATATTATTAGCCATATTATGCTTATATGATCGGTAGAAACTACAATTACTATACTTATTTCTCTTATTATTATCAATCTAACTCATATTATTAGCCATATTATGCTTATATGATTGATAGAACGACAATTACTATACTTATTACACTCACTGTTATCAATCTAACTCATATTATTAGCCATATTATGCTTATATGATCGGTAGAACGACAATTACTATACTCACTACTGTTATTACTATCAATCTAACTCATATTATTAGCCATATTATGCTTATGTGTTCGATAGAACGACAATTACTATACTTATTACTCTTATTATTATCAATCTAACTCATGTTATTAGCCATACTATGCTTATATGATCGATAGAACGACAATTACTATACTCCATTACTCTTATTATTATCAATCTAACTCATATTATTAGCAATATTATGCTTATATGATCGATAGAACGACAATTACTATACTTATTACTCTTATTATTATCAACCTAACTCATATTATTAGCCATATTAAGCTTATGTGTTCGATAGAACGACAATTACTATACTTATTACTCTTATTATTATCAATCTAACTCATATTATTAACCATATTATGCAGATATGATCGATAGAACGACAATTGCTATACCTATTACTCTTATTATTATCAATCTGACTCATATTATTAGCCATATTATGCTTATATGATCGATAGAACGACAATTACTATACTCCTTACTCTTATTATTATCAATCTAACTCATATTATTAGCCATATTATGCTTATATGATCGACAGAACGACAATTACTATACTTATTACTCTTATTATTATCAATCTAACTCATATTATTAGCCATATTATGCTTATATGATCGACAGAACGACAATTACTATACTTATTACACTCACTATTATCAATCTAACTCATATTCTTAACCATATTATGCTTATATGATCGATAGAACGACAATTACTATACTTATTACTCTTATTATTATCAATCTAACTCATGTTATTAGCAATACTATGCTTACATGATCGATAGAACGACAATTACTATACTTATTACTCTTATTATTATCAATCTAACTCATATTATTAGCCATATTATGCTTATATGATCGACAGAACGACAATTACTATACTTATTACACTCACTATTATCAATCTAACTCATATTATTAACCATATTATGCAGATATGATCGATAGAACGACAATTACTATACTTATTACTCTTATTATTATCAATCTGACTCATATTACTAGCCATATTATGCTTATATGATCGATAGAACGACAATTACTATACTTATTAGTCTTATTATCATCAATCCGAACAGATATTATTAGCCATATTATGCTTATATGAACGGTAGAACTACAATTACTATACTTATTCTCTTATTATTATCAATCTAACTCATATTGTACCATATTATGCTTATATGATCGATAGAACGACAATTACTATATTTATTAGTCTTATTATTATCAATCTAACTCATATTATTAGCAATATTATGCTTATATAATCGATAGAACGACAATTACTATACTCATTACTCTTATTATTATCAATCTAACTCATATTATTAGCCATATTATGCTTATATGAGCGATAGAACCACAATTACTATACTCACTACTGTTATTACTATCAATCTAACTCATATTATTAGCCATATTATGCTTATGTGATCGATAGAATGACAATTACTATACTTATTACTCTTATTATTATCAATCTAACTCCTGTTATTAGCCATACTATGCTTATGTGATCGATAGAACGACAATTACTATACTCATTACTCTTATTATTATGAATCTAACTCATATTATTAGCAATATTATGCTTATATGATCGATAGAACGACAATTACTATACTTATTACTCTTATTATTATCAATCTAACTCATATTATTAACGATATTATGCAGATATGATCGATAGAACTACAACTACTATACTCATTACTCTTAATATTATCAATCTAACTCATATTATTAGCCATATTATGCTTATATCATCGATAGAACTATAATTACTATACTTATTAGTCTTATTATCATCAATCTAACTCATATTGTTAACCATATTATGCTTATATGATCGATAGAACGACAATTACTATATTTATTAGTCTTATGGTTGTCAATCTAACTCATGTTATTAGCAATATTATGCTTATATGATCGATAGAACGGCAATTACTATACTTATTACTCTTATTATTATCAATCTGACTCATATTATTAGCCATATTATGCTTATATGATCGATAGAACGACAATTACTATACTTATTAGTCTTATTATTATCAATCTAACTCATATTATTAGCCATATTATGCTTATATGATCGGTAGAACTACAATTACTATACTTATTTCTCTTATTATTATCAATCTAACTCATATTATTAGCCATATTATGCTTATATGATTGATAGAACGACAATTACTATACTTATTACACTCACTGTTATCAATCTAACTCATATTATTAGCCATATTATGCTTATATGATCGGTAGAACGACAATTACTATACTCACTACTGTTATTACTATCAATCTAACTCATATTATTAGCCATATTATGCTTATGTGTTCGATAGAACGACAATTACTATACTTATTACTCTTATTATTATCAATCTAACTCATGTTATTAGCCATACTATGCTTATATGATCGATAGAACGACAATTACTATACTCATTACTCTTATTATTATCAATCTAACTCATATTATTAGCAATATTATGCTTATATGATCGATAGAACGACAATTACTATACTTATTACTCTTATTATTATCAATCTAACTCATATTATTAGCCATATTATGCTTATATGATCGACAGAACGACAATTACTATACTTATTACACTCGCTATTATCAATCTAACTCATATTATTAACCATATTATGCAGATATGATCGATAGAACGACAATTACTATACTTATTACTCTTATTATTATTAATCTGACTCATATTATTAGCCATATTATGCTTATATGATCGATAGAACGACAATTACTATACTTATTAGTCTTATTATCATCAATCGAACAGACATTATTAGCCATATTATGCTTATATGAACGGTAGAACTACAATTACTATACTTATTTCTCTTATTATTATCATCTAACTCATATTGTTAACCATATTATGCTTATATGGTCGATAGAACGACAATTACTATATTTATTAGTCTTATTATTATCAATCTAACTCATATTATTAGCAATATTATGCTTATATAATCGATAGAACGACAATTACTATACTCATTACTCTTATTATTATCAATCTAACTCATATTATTAGCCATATTTTGCTTATATGATCGATAGAACGACAATTACTATACTCACTACTGTTATTACTATCAATCTAACTCATATTATTAGCCATATTATGCTTATGTGATCGATAGAATGACAATTACTATACTTATTACTCTTATTATTATCAATCTGACTCATATTATTAGCCATATTATGCTTATATGATCGATAGAACGACAATTACTATACTCATTAGTCTTATTATTATCAATTTAACTCATATTATTAGCCATATTATGCTTATATGATCGGTAGAACTACAATTACTATACTTATTTCTCTTATTATTATCAATGTAACTCATATTATTAGCCATATTATGCTTATATGATTGATAGAACGACAATTACTATACTTATTACACTCACTGTTATCAATCTAACTCATATTATTAGCCATATTATGCTTATATGATCGGTAGAACGACAATTACTATACTCACTACTGTTATTACTATCAATCTAACTCATATTATTAGCCATATTATGCTTATGTGTTCGATAGAACGACAATTACTATACTCATTACTCTTATTATTATCAATCTAACTCATATTATTAGCCATATTATGCTTATATGATCGATAGAACGACAATTACCATACTCACTACTGTTATTACTATCAATCTAACTCATATTATTAGCCATATTATGCTTATGTGATCGATAGAACGACAATTACTATACTTATTACTCTTATTATTATCAATCTAACTCATATTATTAACGATATTATGCAGATATGATCGATAGAACTACAACTACTATACTCATTACTCTTAATATTATCAATCTAACTCATATTATTAGCCATATTATGCATATATCATCGATAGAACTACAATTACTATACTTATTAGTCTTATTATCATCAATCTAACTCATATTGTTAACCATATTATGCTTATATGATCGATAGAACGACAATTACTATATTTATTAGTCTTATGGTTGTCAATCTAACTCATGTTATTAGCAATATTATGCTTATATGATCGATAGAACGACAATTACTATACTTATTACTCTTATTATTATCCACCGTAACTCATATTATTAGCCATATTATGCTTATATGATAGATAGACCGACAATTGCTATACTCATTACTCTTACTATTATCAATCTAACTCATATTATTAGCCAATATTATGCTTATATGATCGATAGAACGACAATTACTATACTCACTTCTGTTATTACTATCAATCTAACTCATATTATTAGCCATATTATGCTTATGTGATCGATAGAACGACAATTACTATACTTATTACTCTTATTATTATCAATCTGACTCATATTATTAGCCATATTATGCTTATGTGATCGATAGAATGACAATTACTATACTTATTACTCTTATTATTATCAATCTAACTCCTGTTATTAGCCATACTATGCTTATGTGATCGATAGAACGACAATTACTATACTCATTACTCTTATTATTATGAATCTAACTCATATTATTAGCAATATTATGCTTATATGATCGATAGAACGACAATTACTATACTTATTACTCTTATTATTATCAATCTAACTCATATTATTAACGATATTATGCAGATATGATCGATAGAACTACAACTACTATACTCATTACTCTTAATATTATCAATCTAACTCATATTATTAGCCATATTATGCTTATATCATCGATAGAACTACAATTACTATACTTATTAGTCTTATTATCATCAATCTAACTCATATTGTTAACCATATTATGCTTATATGATCGATAGAACGACAATTACTATATTTATTAGTCTTATGGTTGTCAATCTAACTCATGTTATTAGCAATATTATGCTTATATGATCGATAGAACGACAATTACTATACTTATTACTCTTATTATTATCCACCTAACTCATATTATTAGCCATATTATGCTTATATGATAGATAGACCGACAATTGCTATACTCATTACTCTTACTATTATCAATCTAACTCATATTATTAGCCATATTATGCTTATATGATCGATAGAACGACAATTACTATACTCACTTCTGTTATTACTATCAATCTAACTCATATTATTAGCCATATTATGCTTATGTGATCGATAGAACGACAATTACTATACTTATTACTCTTATTATTATCAATCTGACTCATATTATTAGCCATATTATGCTTATGTGATCGATAGAACGACAATTACTATACTTATTAGTCTTATTATTATCAATCCAACTCATATTATTAGCCATATTATGTTTATATGATCGGTAGAACTACAATTACTATACTTATTTCTCTTATTATTATCAATCTAACTCATATTATTAACCATATTATGCAGATATGATCGATAGAAGTACAACTACTATACTCATTACTGTTATTATTATCAATCTAACTCATATTATTAGCCATATTATGCTTATATGATTGATAGACCGACAATTACTATACTTATTACACTCACTGTTATCAATCTAACTCATATTATTAGCCATATTATGCTTATATGATCGGTAGAACTACAATTACTATACTTATTTCTCTTATTATTATCAATCTAACTCATATTATTAACCATATTATGCAGATATGATCGATAGAACTACAACTACTATACTCATTACTCTTATTATTATCAATCTAACTCATGTTATTAGCCATACTATGCTTATATGATCGATAGAACGACAATTACTATACTCATTACTCTTATTATTATCAATCTAAACTCATGTTATTAGCCATACTATGCTTATATGATCGATAGACCGACAATTACTATACTCATTACTCTTATTATTATCAATCTAACTCATATTATTAGCCATATTATGCTTATATGATCGATAGAACGACAATTACTATACTCACTACTGTTATTACTATCAATCTGACTCATATTATTAGCCATATTATGCTTATATGATCGATAGAACGACAATTACTATACTCATTACTCTTATTATTATCAATCTAACTCATATTATTAGCCATATTATGCTTATATGATCGATAGAACGACAATTACTATACTCGCTACTGTTATTACTATCAATCTAACTCATATTATTAGCCATATTATGCTTATGTGTTCGATAGAACGACAATTACTACAACTTATTACTCTTATTATTATCAATCTAACTCATGTTATTAGCCATACTATGCTTATATGATCGATAGAACGACAATTACTATACTCATTACTCTTATTATTATCAATCTAACTCATATTATTAGCAATATTATGCTTATATGATCGATAGAACGACAATTTCTATACTTATTACTCTTATTATTATCAATCTAACTCATATTATTAGCCATATTATGCTTATATGATCGACAGAACGACAATTACTATACTTATTACACTCACTATTATCAATCTAACTGATATTATTAACCATATTATGCAGATATGATCGATAGAACGACAATTACTATACTTATTACTCTTATTATTGTCAATCTGACTCATATTATTAGCCATATTATGCTTATATGATCGATAGAACGACAGTTACTATACTTATTAGTCTTATTGTCATCAATCGAACAGATATCATTAGCCATATTATGCTTATATGAACGGTAGAACTACAATTACTATACTTATTTCTCTTATTATTATCAATCTAACTCATATTGTTAACCATATTATGCTTATATGATCGATAGAACGACAATTACTATACTTATTACTCTTATTATTATCAATCTAACTCATATTATTAACGATATTATGCAGATATGATCGATAGAACTACAACTACTATACTCATTACTCTTAATATTATCAATCTAACTCATATTATTAGCCATATTATGCTTATATCATCGATAGAACGACAATTACTATATTTATTAGTCTTATGGTTGTCAATCTAACTCATGTTATTAGCAATATTATGCTTATATGATCGATAGAACGACAATTACTATACTTATTACTCTTATTATTATCCACCTAACTCATATTATTAGCCATATTATGCTTATATGATAGATAGACCGACAATTGCTATACTCATTACTCTTACTATTATCAATCTAACTCATATTATTAGCCATATTATGCTTATATGATCGATAGAACGACAATTACTATACTCACTTCTGTTATTACTATCAATCTAACTCATATTATTAGCCATATTATGCTTATGTGATCGATAGAACGACAATTACTATACTTATTAGTCTTATTATTATCAATCTAACTCATGTTATTAGCCATACTATGCTTATATGATCGATAGAACGACAATTACTATACTCATTACTCTTATTATTATCAATCTAACTCATATTATTAGCAATATTATGCTTATATGATCGATAGAACGACAATTACTATACTTATTACTCTTATTATTATCAATCTAACTCATATTATTAGCCATATTATGCTTATGTGATCGATAGAATGACAATTACTATACTTATTACTCTTATTATTATCAATCTAACTCCTGTTATTAGCCATACTATGCTTATGTGATCGATAGAACGACAATCACTATACTCATTACTCTTATTATTATGAATCTAACTCATATTATTAGCAATATTATGCTTATATGATCGATAGAACGACAATTACTATACTTATTACTCTTATTATTATCAATCTACCTCATATTATTAACGATATTATGCAGATATGATCGATAGAACTACAACTACTATACTCATTACTCTTAATATTATCAATCTAACTCATATTATTAGCCATATTATGCTTATATCATCGATAGAACGACAATTACTATACTTATTACTCTTATTATTATCAATCTAACTCATATTATTAGCCATATTATGCTTATATGATCGACAGAACGACAATTACTATACTTATTACACTCACTGTTATCAATCTAACTCATATTATTAGCCATATTATGCTTATATGATCGATAGAACGACAATTACTATACTCACTACTGTTATTACTATCAATCTGACTCATATTATTAGCCATATTATGCTTATATGATCGATAGAACGACAATTACTATACTCATTACTCTTATTATTATCAATCTAACTCATATTATTAGCCATATTATGCTTATATGATCGATAGAACGACAATTACTATACTCGCTACTGTTATTACTATCAATCTAACTCATATTATTAGCCATATTATGCTTATGTGTTCGATAGAACGACAATTACTACACTTATTACTCTTATTATTATCAATCTAACTCATGTTATTAGCCATACTATGCTTATATGATCGATAGAACGACAATTACTATACTCATTACTCTTATTATTATCAATCTAACTCATATTATTAGCAATATTATGCTTATATGATCGATAGAACGACAATTTCTATACTTATTACTCTTATTATTATCAATCTAACTCATATTATTAGCCATATTATGCTTATATGATCGACAGAACGACAATTACTATACTTATTACACTCACTATTATCAATCTAACTGATATTATTAACCATATTATGCAGATATGATCGATAGAACGACAATTACTATACTTATTACTCTTATTATTGTCAATCTGACTCATATTATTAGCCATATTATGCTTATATGATCGATAGAACGACAGTTACTATACTTATTAGTCTTATTGTCATCAATCGAACAGATATCATTAGCCATATTATGCTTATATGAACGGTAGAACTACAATTACTATACTTATTTCTCTTATTATTATCAATCTAACTCATATTGTTAACCATATTATGCTTATATGATCGATAGAACGACAATTACTATACTTATTACTCTTATTATTATCAATCTAACTCATATTATTAACGATATTATGCAGATATGATCGATAGAACTACAACTACTATACTCATTACTCTTAATATTATCAATCTAACTCATATTATTAGCCATATTATGCTTATATCATCGATAGAACGACAATTACTATATTTATTAGTCTTATGGTTGTCAATCTAACTCATGTTATTAGCAATATTATGCTTATATGATCGATAGAACGACAATTACTATACTTATTACTCTTATTATTATCCACCTAACTCATATTATTAGCCATATTATGCTTATATGATAGATAGACCGACAATTGCTATACTCATTACTCTTACTATTATCAATCTAACTCATATTATTAGCCATATTATGCTTATATGATCGATAGAACGACAATTACTATACTCACTTCTGTTATTACTATCAATCTAACTCATATTATTAGCCATATTATGCTTATGTGATCGATAGAACGACAATTACTATACTTATTAGTCTTATTATTATCAATCTAACTCATGTTATTAGCCATACTATGCTTATATGATCGATAGAACGACAATTACTATACTCATTACTCTTATTATTATCAATCTAACTCATATTATTAGCAATATTATGCTTATATGATCGATAGAACGACAATTACTATACTTATTACTCTTATTATTATCAATCTAACTCATATTATTAGCCATATTATGCTTATGTGATCGATAGAATGACAATTACTATACTTATTACTCTTATTATTATCAATCTAACTCCTGTTATTAGCCATACTATGCTTATGTGATCGATAGAACGACAATCACTATACTCATTACTCTTATTATTATGAATCTAACTCATATTATTAGCAATATTATGCTTATATGATCGATAGAACGACAATTACTATACTTATTACTCTTATTATTATCAATCTACCTCATATTATTAACGATATTATGCAGATATGATCGATAGAACTACAACTACTATACTCATTACTCTTAATATTATCAATCTAACTCATATTATTAGCCATATTATGCTTATATCATCGATAGAACGACAATTACTATACTTATTACTCTTATTATTATCAATCTAACTCATATTATTAACCATATTATGCTTATATGATCGACAGAACGACAATTACTATACTTATTACACTCACTGTTATCAATCTAACTCATATTATTAGCCATATTATGCTTATATGATCGGTAGAACTACAATTACTATACTTATTTCTCTTATTATTATCAATCTAACTCATATTATTAACCATATTATGCAGATATGATCGATAGAACTACAACTACTATACTCATTACTCTTATTATTATCAATCTAACTCATGTTATTAGCCATACTATGCTTATATGATCGATAGAACGACAATTACTATACTCATTACTCTTATTATTATCAATCTAACTCATGTTATTAGCCATACTATGCTTATATGATCGATAGACCGACAATTACTATACTCATTACTCTTATTATTATCAATCTAACTCATATTATTAGCCATATTATGCTTATATGATCGATAGAACGACAATTACTATACTCACTACTGTTATTACTATCAATCTGACTCATATTATTAGCCATATTATGCTTATATGATCGATAGAACGACAATTACTATACTCATTACTCTTATTATTATCAATCTAACTCATATTATTAGCCATATTATGCTTATATGATCGATAGAACGACAATTACTATACTCGCTACTGTTATTACTATCAATCTAACTCATATTATTAGCCATATTATGCTTATGTGTTCGATAGAACGACAATTACTATACTTATTACTCTTATTATTATCAATCTAACTCATGTTATTAGCCATACTATGCTTATATGATCGATAGAACGACAATTACTATACTCATTACTCTTATTATTATCAATCTAACTCATATTATTAGCAATATTATGCTTATATGATCGATAGAACGACAATTACTATACTTATTACTCTTATTATTATCAATCTAACTCATATTATTAGCCATATTATGCTTATATGATCGACAGAACGACAATTACTATACTTATTACACTCACTATTATCAATCTAACTCATATTATTAACCATATTATGCTTATATGATCGATAGAACGACAGTTACTATACTTATTAGTCTTATTATCATCAATCGAACAGATATTATTAGCCATATTATGCTTATATGAACGGTAGAACTACAATTACTATACTTATTTCTCTTATTATTATCAATCTAACTCATATTGTTAACCATATTATGCTTATATGATCGATAGAACGACAATTACTATATTTATTAGTCTTATTATTATCAATCTAACTCATATTATTAGCAATATTATGCTTATATAATCGATAGAACGACAATGTCTATACTCATTACTCTTATTATTATCAATCTAACTCATATTATTAGCCATATTATGCTTATATGATCGATAGAACGACAATTACTATACTCACTACTGTTATTACTATCAATCTAACTCATATTATTAGCCATATTATGCTTATGTGATCGATAGAATGACAATTACTATACTTATTACTCTTATTATTATCAATCTAACTCCTGTTATTAGCCATACTATGCTTATGTGATCGATAGAACGACAATTACTATACTCATTCCTCTTATTATTATGAATCTAACTCATATTATTAGCAATATTATGCTTATATGATCGATAGAACGACAATTACTATACTTATTACTCTTATTATTATCAATCTAACTCATATTATTAACGATATTATGCAGATATGATCGATAGAACTACAACTACTATACTCATTACTCTTAATATTATCAATCTAACTCATATTATTAGCCATATTATGCTTATATCATCGATAGAACTACAATTACTATACTTATTAGTCTTATTATCATCATTCTAACTCATATTGTTAACCATATTATGCTTATATGATCGATAGAACGACAATTACTATATTTATTAGTCTTATGGTTGTCAATCTAACACATGTTATTAGCAATATTATGCTTATATGATCGATAGAACGACAATTACTATACTTATTACTCTTATTATTATCCACCTAACTCATATTATTAGCCATATTATGCTTATATGATAGATAGACCGACAATTGCTATACTCATTACTCTTACTATTATCAATCTAACTCATATTATTAGCCATATTATGCTTATATGATCGATAGAACGACAATTACTATACTCACTTCTGTTATTACTATCAATCTAACTCATATTATTAGCCATATTATGCTTATGTGATCGATGGATCGACAATTACTATACTTATTACTCTTATTATTATCAATCTGACTCATATTAATTAGCCATATTATGCTTATATGATCGATAGAACGACAATTACTATACTTATTAGTCTTATTATTATCAATCTAACTCATATTATTAGCCATATTATGCTTATATGATCGGTAGAACTACAATTACTATACTTATTTCTCTTATTATTATCAATCTAACTCATATTATTAACCATATTATGCAGATATGATCGATAGAAGTACAACTACTATACTCATTACTGTTATTATTATCAATCTAACTCATATTATTAGCCATATTATGCTTATATGATTGATAGACCGACAATTACTATACTTATTACACTCACTGTTATCAATCTAACTCATATTATTAGCCATATTATGCTTATATGATCGGTAGAACTACAATTACTATACTTATTTCTCTTATTATTATCAATCTAACTCATATTATTAACCATATTATGCAGATATGATCGATAGAACTACAACTACTATACTCATTACTCTTATTATTATCAATCTAACTCATGTTATTAGCCATACTATGCTTATATGATCGATAGAACGACAATTACTATACTCATTACTCTTATTATTATCAATCTAACTCATGTTATTAGCCATACTATGCTTATATGATCGATAGACCGACAATTACTATACTCATTACTCTTATTATTATCAATCTAACTCATATTATTAGCCATATTATGCTTATATGATCGATAGAACGACAATTACTATACTCACTACTGTTATTACTATCAATCTGACTCATATTATTAGCCATATTATGCTTATATGATCGATAGAACGACAATTACTATACTCATTACTCTTATTATTATCAATCTAACTCATATTATTAGCAATATTATGCTTATATGATCGATAGAACGACAATTACTATACTTATTACTCTTATTATAATCAATCTAACTCATATTATTAGCCATATTATGCTTATATGATCGACAGAACGACAATTACTATACTTATTACACTCACTGTTATCAATCTAACTCATATTATTAGCCATATTATGCTTATATGATCGGTAGAAACTACAATTACTATACTTATTTCTCTTATTATTATCAATCTAACTCATATTATTAACCATATTATGCAGATATGATCGATAGAACTACAACTACTATACTCATTACTCTTATTATTATCAATCTAACTCATGTTATTAGCCATACTATGCTTATATGATCGATAGAACGACAATTACTATACTCATTACTCTTATTATTATCAATCTAACTCATGTTATTAGCCATACTATGCTTATATGATCGATAGACCGACAATTACTATACTCATTACTCTTATTATTATCAATCTAACTCATATTATTAGCCATATTATGCTTATATGATCGATAGAACGACAATTACTATACTCACTACTGTTATTACTATCAATCTGACTCATATTATTAGCCATATTATGCTTATATGATCGATAGAACGACAATTACTATACTCATTACTCTTATTATTATCAATCTAACTCATATTATTAGCCATATTATGCTTATATGATCGATAGAACGACAATTACTATACTCGCTACTGTTATTACTATCAATCTAACTCATATTATTAGCCATATTATGCTTATGTGTTCGATAGAACGACAATTACTATACTTATTACTCTTGTTATTATCAATCTAACTCATGTTATTAGCATACTATGCTTATATGATCGATAGAACGACAATTACTATACTCATTACTCTTATTATTATCAATCTAACTCATATTATTAGCAATATTATGCTTATATGATCGATAGAACGACAATTACTATACTCATTACTCTTATTATTATCAATCTAACTCATGTTATTAGCCATACTATGCTTATATGATCGATAGACCGACAATTACTATACTCATTACTCATTATTATCAATCTAACTCATATTATTAGCCATATTATGCTTATATGATCGATAGAACGACAATTACTATACTCACTACTGTTATTACTATCAATCTGACTCATATTATTAGCCATATTATGCTTATATGATCGATAGAACGACAATTACTATACTCATTACTCTTATTATTATCAATCTAACTCATATTATTAGCCATATTATGCTTATATGATCGATAGAACGACAATTACTATACTCGCTACTGTTATTACTATCAATCTAACTCATATTATTAGCCATATTATGCTTATGTGTTCGATAGAACGACAATTACTATACTTATTACTCTTATTATTATCAATCTAACTCATGTTATTAGCCATACTATGCTTATATGATCGATAGAACGACAATTACTATACTCATTACTCTTATTATTATCAATCTAACTCATATTATTAGCAATATTATGCTTATATGATCGATAGAACGACAATTACTATACTTATTACTCTTATTATAATCAATCTAACTCATATTATTAGCCATATTATGCTTATATGATCGACAGAACGACAATTACTATACTTATTACACTCACTGTTATCAATCTAACTCATATTATTAGCCATATTATGCTTATATGATCGGTAGAACTACAATTACTATACTTATTTCTCTTATTATTATCAATCTAACTCATATTATTAACCATATTATGCAGATATGATCGATAGAACTACAACTACTATACTCATTACTCTTATTATTATCAATCTAACTCATGTTATTAGCCATACTATGCTTATATGATCGATAGAACGACAATTACTATACTCATTACTCTTATTATTATCAATCTAACTCATGTTATTAGCCATACTATGCTTATATGATCGATAGACCGACAATTACTATACTCATTACTCTTATTATTATCAATCTAACTCATATTATTAGCCATATTATGCTTATATGATCGATAGAACGACAATTACTATACTCACTACTGTTATTACTATCAATCTGACTCATATTATTAGCCATATTATGCTTATATGATCGATAGAACGACAATTACTATACTCATTACTCTTATTATTATCAATCTAACTCATATTATTAGCCATATTATGCTTATAGGATCGATAGAACGACAATTACTATACTCGCTACTGTTATTACTATCAATCTAACTCATATTATTAGCCATATTATGCTTATGTGTTCGATAGAACGACAATTACTATACTTATTACTCTTATTATTATCAATCTAACTCATGTTATTAGCCATACTATGCTTATATGATCGATAGAACGACAATTACTATACTCATTACTCTTATTATTATCAATCTAACTCATATTATTAGCAATATTATGCTTATATGATCGATAGAACGACAATTACTATACTTATTACTCTTATTATTATCAATCTAACTCATATTATTAGCCATATTATGCTTATATGATCGACAGAACGACAATTACTATACTTATTACACTCACTATTATCAATCTAACTCATATTATTAACCATATTATGCAGATATGATCGATAGAACGACAATTACTATACTTATTACTCTTATTATTATCAATCTGACTCATATTATTAGCCATATTATGCTTATATGATCGATAGAACGACAGTTACTATACTTATTAGTCTTATTATCATCAAGCGAACAGATATTATTAGCCATATTATGCTTATATGAACGGTAGAACTACAATTACTATACTTATTTCTCTTATTATTATCAATCTAACTCATATTGTTAACCATATTATGCTTATATGATGGATAGAACGACAATTACTATATTTATTAGTCTTATTATTATCAATCTAACTCATATTATTAGCAATATTATGCTTATATAATCGATAGAACGACAATGTCTATACTCATTACTCTTATTATTATCAATCTAACTCATATTATTAGCCATATTATGCTTATATGATCGATAGAACGACAATTACTATACTCACTACAGTTATTACTATCAATCTAACTCATATTATTAGCCATATTATGCTTATGTGATCGATAGAATGACAATTACTATACTTATTACTCTTATTATTATCAATCTAACTCCTGTTATTAGCCATACTATGCTTATGTGATCGATAGAACGACAATTACTATACTCATTACTCTTATTATTATGAATCTAACTCATATTATTAGCAATATTATGCTTATATGATCGATAGAACGACAATTACTATACTTATTACTCTTATTACTATCAATCTAACTCATATTATTAACGATATTATGCAGATATGATCGATAGAACTACAACTACTATACTCATTACTCTTAATATTATCAATCTAACTCATATTATTAGCCATATTATGCTTATATCATCGATAGAACTACAATTACTATACTTATTAGTCTTATTATCATCATTCTAACTCATATTGTTAACCATATTATGCTTATATGATCGATAGAACGACAATTACTATATTTATTAGTCTTATGGTTGTCAATCTAACACATGTTATTAGCAATATTATGCTTATATGATCGATAGAACGACAATTACTATACTTATTACTCTTATTATTATCCACCTAACTCATATTATTAGCCATATTATGCTTATATGATAGATAGACCGACAATTGCTATACTCATTACTCTTACTATTATCAATCTAACTCATATTATTAGCCATATTATGCTTATATGATCGATAGAACGACAATTACTATACTCACTTCTGTTATTACTATCAATCTAACTCATATTATTAGCCATATTATGCTTATGTGATCGATAGAACGACAATTACTATACTTATTACTCTTATTATTATCAATCTGACTCATATTATTAGCCATATTATGCTTATATGATCGATAGAACGACAATTACTATACTTATTAGTCTTATTATTATCAATCTAACTCATATTATTAGCCATATTATGCTTATATGATGGGTAGAACTACAATTACTATACTTATTTCTCTTATTATTATCAATCTAACTCATATTATTAACCATATTATGCAGATATGATCGATAGAAGTACAACTACTCTACTCATTACTGTTATTATTATCAATCTAACTCATATTATTAGCCATATTATGCTTATATGATTGATAGACCGACAATTACTATACTTATTACACTCACTGTTATCAATCTAACTCATATTATTAGCCATATTATGCTTATATGATCGGTAGAACTACAATTACTATACTTATTTCTCTTATTATTATCAATCTAACTCATATTATTAACCATATTATGCAGATATGATCGATAGAACTACAACTACTATACTCATTACTCTTATTATTATCAATCTAACTCATGTTATTAGCCATACTATGCTTATATGATCGATAGAACGACAATTACTATACTCATTACTCTTATTATTATCAATCTAACTCATGTTATTAGCCATACTATGCTTATATGATCGATAGACCGACAATTACTATACTCATTACTCTTATTATTATCAATCTAACTCATATTATTAGCCATATTATGCTTATATGATCGATAGAACGACAATTACTATACTCACTACTGTTATTACTATCAATCTGACTCATATTATTAGCCATATTATGCTTATATGATCGATAGAACGACAATTACTATACTCATTACTCTTATTATTATCAATCTAACTCATATTATTAGCCATATTATGCTTATATGATCGATAGAACGACAATTACTATACTCGCTACTGTTATTACTATCAATCTAACTCATATTATTAGCCATATTATGCTTATGTGTTCGATAGAACGACAATTACTATACTTATTACTCTTATTATTATCAATCTAACTCATGTTATTAGCCATATTATGCTTATATGATCGATAGAACGACAATTACTATACTCACTACTGTTATTACTATCAATCTGACTCATATTATTAGCCATATTATGCTTATATGATCGATAGAACGACAATTACTATACTCATTACTCTTATTATTATCAATCTAACTCATATTATTAGCCATATTATGCTTATATGATCGATAGAACGACAATTACTATACTCGCTACTGTTATTACTATCAATCTAACTCATATTATTAGCCATATTATGCTTATGTGTTCGATAGAACGACAATTACTATACTTATTACTCTTATTATTATCAATCTAACTCATGTTATTAGCCATACTATGCTTATATGATCGATAGAACGACAATTACTATACTCATTACTCTTATTATTATCAATCTAACTCATATTATTAGCAATATTATGCTTATATGATCGATAGAACGACAATTACTATACTTATTACTCTTATTATAATCAATCTAACTCATATTATTAGCCATATTATGCTTATATGATCGACAGAACGACAATTACTATACTTATTACACTCACTGTTATCAATCTAACTCATATTATTAGCCATATTATGCTTATATGATCGGTAGAACTACAATTACTATACTTATTTCTCTTATTATTATCAATCTAACTCATATTATTAACCATATTATGCAGATATGATCGATAGAACTACAACTACTATACTCATTACTCTTATTATTATCAATCTAACTCATGTTATTAGCCATACTATGCTTATATGATCGATAGAACGACAATTACTATACTCATTACTCTTATTATTATCAATCTAACTCATGTTATTAGCCATACTATGCTTATATGATCGATAGACCGACAATTACTATACTCATTACTCTTATTATTATCAATCTAACTCATATTATTAGCCATATTATGCTTATATGATCGATAGAACGACAATTACTATACTCACTACTGTTATTACTATCAATCTGACTCATATTATTAGCCATATTATGCTTATATGATCGATAGAACGACAATTACTATACTCATTACTCTTATTATTATCAATCTAACTCATATTATTAGCCATATTATGCTTATATGATCGATAGAACGACAATTACTATACTCGCTACTGTTATTACTATCAATCTAACTCATATTATTAGCCATATTATGCTTATGTGTTCGATAGAACGACAATTACTATACTTATTACTCTTATTATTATCAATCTAACTCATGTTATTAGCCATACTATGCTTATATGATCGATAGAACGACAATTACTATACTCATTACTCTTATTATTATCAATCTAACTCATATTATTAGCAATATTATGCTTATATGATCGATAGAACGACAATTACTATACTTATTACTCTTATTATTATCAATCTAACTCATATTATTAGCCATATTATGCTTATATGATCGACAGAACGACAATTACTATACTTATTACACTCCCTATTATCAATCTAACTCATATTATTAACCATATTATGCAGATATGATCGATAGAACGACAATTACTATACTTATTACTCTTATTATTATGAATCTAACTCATATTATTAGCAATATTATGCTTATATGATCGATAGAACGACAATTACTATACTTATTACTCTTATTATTATCAATCTAACTCATATTATTAACGATATTATGCAGATATGATCGATAGAACTACAACTACTATACTCATTACTCTTAATATTATCAATCTAACTCATATTATTAGCCATATTATGCTTATATCATCGATAGAACTACAATTACTATACTTATTAGTCTTATTATCATCAATCTAACTCATATTGTTAACCATATTATGCTTATATGATCGATAGAACGACAATTACTATATTTATTAGTCTTATGGTTGTCAATCTAACTCATGTTATTAGCAATATTATGCTTATATGATCGATAGAACGACAATTACTATACTTATTACTCTTATTATTATCCACCTAATTCATATTATTAGCCATATTATGCTTATATGATAGATAGACCGACAATTGCTATACTCATTACTCTTACTATTATCAATCTAACTCATATTATTAGCCATATTATGCTTATATGATCGATAGAACGACAATTACTATACTCACTTCTGTTATTACTATCAATCTAACTCATATTATTAGCCATATTATGCTTATGTGATCGATAGAACGACAATTACTATACTTATTACTCTTATTATTATCAATCTGACTCATATTATTAGCCATATTATGCTTATATGATCGATAGAACGACAATTACTATACTTATTAGTCTTATTATTATCAATCTAACTCATATTATTAGCCATATTATGCTTATATGATCGGTAGAACTACAATTACTATACTTATTTCTCTTATTATTATCAATCTAACTCATATTATTAACCATATTATGCAGATATGATCGATAGAAGTACAACTACTATACTCATTACTGTTATTATTATCAATCTAACTCATATTATTAGCCATATTATGCTTATATGATTGATAGACCGACAATTACTATACTTATTACACTCACTGTTATCAATCTAACTCATATTATTAGCCATATTATGCTTATATGATCGGTAGAACTACAATTACTATACTTATTTCTCTTATTATTATCAATCTAACTCATATTATTAACCATATTATGCAGATATGATCGATAGAACTACAACTACTATACTCATTACTCTTATTATTATCAATCTAACTCATGTTATTAGCCATACTATGCTTATATGATCGATAGAACGACAATTACTATACTCATTACTCTTATTATTATCAATCTAACTCATGTTATTAGCCATACTATGCTTATATGATCGATAGACCGACAACTACTATACTCATTACTCTTATTATTATCAATCTAACTCATATTATTAGCCATATTATGCTTATATGATCGATAGAACGACAATTACTATACTCACTACTGTTATTACTATCAATCTGACTCATATTATTAGCCATATTATGCTTATATGATCGATAGAACGACAATTACTATACTCATTACTCTTATTATTATCAATCTAACTCATATTATTAGCCATATTATGCTTATATGATCGATAGAACGACAATTACTATACTCGCTTCTGTTATTACTATCAATCTAACTCATATTATTAGCCATATTATGCTTATGTGTTCGATAGAACGACAATTACTATACTTATTACTCTTATTATTATCAATCTAACTCATGTTCTTAGCCATACTATGCTTATATGATCGATAGAACGACAATTACTATACTCATTACTCTTATTATTATCAATCTAACTCATATTATTAGCAATATTATGCTTATATGATCGATAGAACGACAATTACTATACTTATTACTCTTATTATTATCAATCTAACTCATATTATTAGCCATATTATGCTTATATGATCGACAGAACGACAATTACTATACTTATTACACTCACTATTATCAATCTAACTCATATTATTAACCATATTATGCTTATATGATCGATAGAACGACAGTTACTATACTTATTAGTCTTATTATCATCAATCGAACAGATATTATTAGCCATATTATGCTTATATGAACGGTAGAACTACAATTACTATACTTATTTCTCTTATTATTATCAATCTAACTCATATTGTTAACCATATTATGCTTATATGATCGATAGAACGACAATTACTATATTTATTCGTCTTATTATTATCAATCTAACTCATATTATTAGCAATATTATGCTTATATAATCGATAGAACGACAATGTCTATACTCATTACTCTTATTATTATCAATCTAACTCATATTATTAGCCATATTATGCTTATATGATCGATAGAACGACAATTACTATACTCACTACTGTTATTACTATCAATCTAACTCATATTATTAGCCATATTATGCTTATGTGATCGATAGAATGACAATTACTATACTTATTACTCTTATTATTATCAATCTAACTCCTGTTATTAGCCATACTATGCTTATGTGATCGATACAACGACAATTACTATACTCATTACTCTTATTATTATGAATCTAACTCATATTATTAGCAATATTATGCTTATATGATCGATAGAACGACAATTACTATACTTATTACTCTTATTATTATCAATCTAACTCATATTATTAACGATATTATGCAGATATGATCGATAGAACTACAACTACTATACTCATTACTCTTAATATTATCAATCTAACTCATATTATTAGCCATATTATGCTTATATCATCGATAGAACTACAATTACTATACTTATTAGTCTTATTGTCATCAATCTAACTCATATTGTTAACCATATTATGCTTATATGATCGATAGAACGACAATTACTATATTTATTAGTCTTATGGTTGTCAATCTCACTCATGTTATTAGCAATATTATGCTTATATGATCGATAGAACGACAATTACTATACTTATTACTCTTATTATTATCCACCTAATTCATATTATTAGCCATATTATGCTTATATGATAGATAGACCGACAATTGCTATACTCATTACTCTTACTATTATCAATCTAACTCATATTATTAGCCATATTATGCTTATATGATCGATAGAACGACAATTACTATACTCACTTCTGTTATTACTATCAATCTAACTCATATTATTAGCCATATTATGCTTATGTGATCGATAGAACGAGAATTACTATACTTATTACTCTTATTATTATCAATCTGACTCATATTATTAGCCATATTATGCTTATATGATCGATAGAACGACAATTACTATACTTATTAGTCTTATTATTATCAATCTAACTCATATTATTAGCCATATTATGCTTATATGATCGGTCGAACTACAATTACTATACTTATTTCTCTTATTATTATCAATCTAACTCATATTATTAACCATATTATGCAGATATGATCGATAGAAGTACAACTACTATACTCATTACTGTTATTATTATCAATCTAACTCATATTATTAGCCATATTATGCTTATATGATTGATAGACCGACAATTACTATACTTATTACACTCACTGTTATCAATCTAACTCATATTATTAGCCATATTATGCTTATATGATCGGTAGAACTACAATTACTATACTTATTTCTCTTATTATTATCAATCTAACTCATATTATTAACCATATTATGCAGATATGATCGATAGAACTACAACTACTATACTCATTACTCTTATTATTATCAATCTAACTCATGTTATTAGCCATACTATGCTTATATGATCGATAGAACGACAATTACTATACTCATTACTCTTATTATTATCAATCTAACTCATGTTATTAGCCATACTATGCTTATATGATCGATAGACCGACAACTACTATACTCATTACTCTTATTATTATCAATCTAACTCATATTATTAGCCATATTATGCTTATATGATCGATAGAACGACAATTACTATACTCACTACTGTTATTACTATCAATCTGACTCATATTATTAGCCATATTATGCTTATATGATCGATAGAACGACAATTACTATACTCATTACTCTTATTATTATCAATCTAACTCATATTATTAGCCATATTATGCTTATATGATCGATAGAACGACAATTACTATACTCGCTTCTGTTATTACTATCAATCTAACTCATATTATTAGCCATATTATGCTTATGTGTTCGATAGAACGACAATTACTATACTTATTACTCTTATTATTATCAATCTAACTCATGTTCTTAGCCATACTATGCTTATATGATCGATAGAACGACAATTACTATACTCATTACTCTTATTATTATCAATCTAACTCATATTATTAGCAATATTATGCTTATATGATCGATAGAACGACAATTACTATACTTATTACTCTTATTATTATCAATCTAACTCATATTATTAGCCATATTATGCTTATATGATCGACAGAACGACAATTACTATACTTATTACACTCACTATTATCAATCTAACTCATATTATTAACCATATTATGCTTATATGATCGATAGAACGACAGTTACTATACTTATTAGTCTTATTATCATCAATCGAACAGATATTATTAGCCATATTATGCTTATATGAACGGTAGAACTACAATTACTATACTTATTTCTCTTATTATTATCAATCTAACTCATATTGTTAACCATATTATGCTTATATGATCGATAGAACGACAATTACTATATTTATTCGTCTTATTATTATCAATCTAACTCATATTATTAGCAATATTATGCTTATATAATCGATAGAACGACAATGTCTATACTCATTACTCTTATTATTATCAATCTAACTCATATTATTAGCCATATTATGCTTATATGATCGATAGAACGACAATTACTATACTCACTACTGTTATTACTATCAATCTAACTCATATTATTAGCCATATTATGCTTATGTGATCGATAGAATGACAATTACTATACTTATTACTCTTATTATTATCAATCTAACTCCTGTTATTAGCCATACTATGCTTATGTGATCGATACAACGACAATTACTATACTCATTACTCTTATTATTATGAATCTAACTCATATTATTAGCAATATTATGCTTATATGATCGATAGAACGACAATTACTATACTTATTACTCTTATTATTATCAATCTAACTCATATTATTAACGATATTATGCAGATATGATCGATAGAACTACAACTACTATACTCATTACTCTTAATATTATCAATCTAACTCATATTATTAGCCATATTATGCTTATATCATCGATAGAACTACAATTACTATACTTATTAGTCTTATTGTCATCAATCTAACTCATATTGTTAACCATATTATGCTTATATGATCGATAGAACGACAATTACTATATTTATTAGTCTTATGGTTGTCAATCTCACTCATGTTATTAGCAATATTATGCTTATATGATCGATAGAACGACAATTACTATACTTATTACTCTTATTATTATCCACCTAATTCATATTATTAGCCATATTATGCTTATATGATAGATAGACCGACAATTGCTATACTCATTACTCTTACTATTATCAATCTAACTCATATTATTAGCCATATTATGCTTATATGATCGATAGAACGACAATTACTATACTCACTTCTGTTATTACTATCAATCTAACTCATATTATTAGCCATATTATGCTTATGTGATCGATAGAACGAGAATTACTATACTTATTACTCTTATTATTATCAATCTGACTCATATTATTAGCCATATTATGCTTATATGATCGATAGAACGACAATTACTATACTTATTAGTCTTATTATTATCAATCTAACTCATATTATTAGCCATATTATGCTTATATGATCGGTCGAACTACAATTACTATACTTATTTCTCTTATTATTATCAATCTAACTCATATTATTAACCATATTATGCAGATATGATCGATAGAAGTACAACTACTATACTCATTACTGTTATTATTATCAATCTAACTCATATTATTAGCCATATTATGCTTATATGATTGATAGACCGACAATTACTATACTTATTACACTCACTGTTATCAATCTAACTCATATTATTAGCCATATTATGCTTATATGATCGGTAGAACTACAATTACTATACTTATTTCTCTTATTATTATCAATCTAACTCATATTATTAACCATATTATGCAGATATGATCGATAGAACTACAACTACTATACTCATTACTCTTATTATTATCAATCTAACTCATGTTATTAGCCATACTATGCTTATATGATCGATAGAACGACAATTACTATACTCATTACTCTTATTATTATCAATCTAACTCATGTTATTAGCCATACTATGCTTATATGATCGATAGACCGACAATTACTATACTCATTACTCTTATTATTATCAATCTACCTCATATTATTAGCCATATTATGCTTATATGATCGATAGAACGACAATTACTATACTCACTACTGTTATTACTATCAATCTGACTCATATTATTAGCCATATTATGCTTATATGATCGATAGAACGACAATTACTATACTCATTACTCTTATTATTATCAATCTAACTCATATTATTAGCCATATTATGCTTATATGATCGATAGAACGACAATTACTATACTCGCTACTGTTATTACTATCAATCTAACTCATATTATTAGCCATATTATGCTTATGTGTTCGATAGAACGACAATTACTATACTTATTACTCTTATTATTATCAATCTAACTCATGTTATTAGCCATACTATGCTTATATGATCGATAGAACGACAATTACTATACTCATTACTCTTATTATTATCAATCTAACTCATATTATTAGCAATATTATGCTTATATGATCGATAGAACGACAATTACTATACTTATTACTCTTATTATTATCAATCTAACTCATATTATTAGCCATATTATGCTTATATGATCGACAGAACGACAATTACTATACTTATTACACTCACTATTATCAATCTAACTCATATTATTAACCATATTATGCTTATATGATCGATAGAACGACAGTTACTATACTTATTAGTCTTATTATCATCAATCGAACAGATATTATTAGCCATATTATGCTTATATGAACGGTAGAACTACAATTACTATACTTATTTCTCTTATTATTATCATTCTAACTCATATTGTTAACCATATTATGCTTATATGATCGATAGAACGACAATTACTATATTTATTCGTCTTATTATTATCAATCTAACTCATATTATTAGCAATATTATGCTTATATAATCGATAGAACGGCAAGGTCTATACTCATTACTCTTATTATTATCAATCTAACTCATATTATTAGCCATATTATGCTTATATGATCGATAGAACGACAATTACTATACTCACTACTGTTATTACTATCAATCTAACTCATATTATTAGCCATATTATGCTTATGTGATCGATAGAAGGACAATTACTATACTTATTACTCTTATTATTATCAATCTAACTCCTGTTATTAGCCATACTATGCTTATGTGATCGATACAACGACAATTACTATACTCATTACTCTTATTATTATGAATCTAACTCATATTATTAGCAATATTATGCTTATATGATCGATAGAACGACAATTACTATACTTATTACTCTTATTATTATCAATCTAACTCATATTATTAACGATATTATGCAGATATGATCGATAGAACTACAACTACTATACTCATTACTCTTAATATTATCAATCTAACTCATATTATTAGCCATATTATGCTTATATCATCGATAGAACTACAATTACTATACTTATTAGTCTTATTATCATCAATCTAACTCATATTGTTAACCATATTATGCTTATATGATCGATAGAACGACAATTACTATATTTATTAGTCTTATGGTTGTCAATCTAACTCATGTTATTAGCAATATTATGCTTATATGATCGATAGAACGACAATTACTATACTCACTTCTGTTATTACTATCAATCTAACTCATATTATTAGCCATATTATGCTTATGTGATCGATAGAACGACAATTACTATACTTATTACTCTTATTATTATCAATCTGACGCATATTATTAGCCATATTATGCTTATATGATCGATAGAACGACAATTACTATACTTATTAGTCTTATTATTATCAATCTAACTCATATTATTAGCCATATTATGCTTATATGATCGGTAGAACTACAATTACTATACTTATTTCTCTTACTATTATCAATCTAACTCATATTATTAGCCATATTATGCTTATATGATTGATAGAACGACAATTACTATACTTATTACACTCACTGTTATCAATCTAACTCATATTATTAGCCATATTATGCTTATATGGTCGGTAGAACGACAATTACTATACTCACTACTGTTATTACTATCAATCTAACTCATATTATTAGCCATATTATGCTTATGTGTTCGATAGAACGACAATTACTATACTTATTACTCTTATTATTATCAATCTAACTCATGTTATTAGCCATACTATGCTTATATGATCGATAGAACGACAATTACTATACTCATTACTCTTATTATTATCAATCTAACTCATATTATTAGCCATATTATGCTTATATGATCGATAGAACGGCAATTACTATACTCACTACTGTTATTACTATCAATCTAACTCATATTATTAGCCATATTATGCTTATGTGATCGATAGAATGACAATTACTATACTTATTACTCTTATTATTATCAATCTAACTCCTGTTATTAGCCATACTATGCTTATGTGATCGATAGAACGACAATCACTATACTCATTACTCTTATTATTATGAATCTAACTCATATTATTAGCAATATTATGCTTATATGATCGATAGAACGACAATTACTATACTCACTTCTGTTATTACTATCAATCTAACTCATATTATTAGCCATATTATGCTTATGTGATCGATAGAACGACAATTACTATACTTATTACTCTTATTATTATCAATCTGACTCATATTATTAGCCATATTATGCTTATATGATCGATAGAACGACAATTACTATACTTATTAGTCTTATTATTATCAATCTAACTCATATTATTAGCCATATTATGCTTATATGATCGGTAGAACTACAATTACTATACTTATTTCTCTTATTATTATCAATCTAACTCATATTATTAACCATATTATGCAGATATGATCGATAGAAGTACAACTACTGTACTCATTACTGTTATTATTATCAATCTAACTCATATTATTAGCCATATTATGCTTATATGATTGATAGACCGACAATTACTATACTTATTACACTCACTGTTATCAATCTAACTCATATTATTAGCCATATTATGCTTATATGATCGGTAGAACTACAATTACTATACTTATTTCTCTTATTATTATCAATCTAACTCATATTATTAACCATATTATGCAGATATGATCGATAGAACTACAACTACTATACTCATTACTCTTATTATTATCAATCTAACTCATGTTATTAGCCATACTATGCTTATATGATCGATAGAACGACAATTACTATACTCATTAATCATATTATTATCAATCTAACTCATGTTATTAGCCATACTATGCTTATATGATCGATAGACCGACAATTACTATACTCATTACTCTTATTATTATCAATCTAACTCATATTATTAGCCATATTATGCTTATATGATCGATAGAACGACAATTACTATACTCACTACTGTTATTACTATCAATCTGACTCATATTATTAGCCATATTATGCTTATATGATCGATAGAACGACAATTACTATACTCATTACTCTTATTATTATCAATCTAACTCATATTATTAGCCATATTATGCTTATATGATCGATAGAACGACAATTACTATACTCGCTACTGTTATTACTATCAATCTAACTCATATTATTAGCCATATTATGCTTATGTGTTCGATAGAACGACAATTACTATACTTATTACTCTTATTATTATCAATCTAACTCATGTTATTAGCCATACTATGCTTATATGATCGATAGAACGACAATTACTATACTCATTACTCTTATTATTATCAATCTAACTCATATTATTAGCAATATTATGCTTATATGATAGATAGAACGACAATTACTATACTTATTACTCTTATTATTATCAATCTAACTCATATTATTAGCCATATTATGCTTATATGATCGACTCTTAATATTATCAATCTAACTCATATTATTAGCCATATTATGCTTATATCATCGATAGAACTACAATTACTATACTTATTAGTCTTATTATCATCAATCTAACTCATATTGTTAACCATATTATGCTTGTATGATCGATAGAACGACAATTACTATATTTATTAGTCTTATGGTTGTCAATCTAACTCATGTTATTAGCAATATTATGCTTATATGATCGATAGAACGACAATTACTATACTCACTTCTGTTATTACTATCAATCTAACTCATATTATTAGCCATATTATGCTTATGTGATCGATAGAACGACAATTACTATACTTATTACTCTTATTATTATCAATCTGACTCATATTATTAGCCATATTATGCTTATATGATCGATAGAACGACAATTACTATACTTATTAGTCTTATTATTATCAATCTAACTCATATTATTAGCCATATTATGCTTATATGATCGGTAGAACTACAATTACTATACTTATTTCTCTTATTATTATCAATCTAACTCATATTATTAACCATATTATGCAGATATGATCGATAGAAGTACAACTACTATACTCATTACTGTTATTACTATCAATCTAACTCATATTATTAACCATATTATGCAGATATGATCGATAGAACGGCAATTACTATACTCACTACTGTTATTACTATCAATCTAACTCATATTATTAGCCATATTATGCTTATGTGTTCGATAGAACGACAATTACTATACTTATTACTCTTATTATTATCAATCTAACTCATGTTATTAGCCATACTATGCTTATATGATCGATAGAACCACAATTACTATACTCATTACTCTTATTATTATCAATCTAACTCATATTATTAGCAATATTATGCTTATATGATCGATAGAACGACAATTACTATACTTATTACTCTTATTATTATCAATCTAACTCATATTATTAGCCATATTATGCTTATATGATCGACAGAACGACAATTACTATACTTATTACACTCACTATTATCAATCTAACTCATATTATTAACCATATTATGCAGATATGATCGATAGAACGACAATTACTATACTTATTACTCTTATTATTATCAATCTGACTCATATTATTAGCCATATTATGCTTATATGATCGATAGAACGACAGTTACTATACTTATTAGTCTTATTATCATCAATCGAACAGATATTATTAGCCATATTATGCTTATATGAACGGTAGAACTACAATTACTATACTTGTTTCTCTTATTATTATCAATCTAACTCATATTGTTAACCATATTATGCTTATATGATCGATTGAACGACAATTACTATATTTATTAGTCTTATTATTATCAATCTAACTCATATTATTAGCAATATTATGCTTATATAATCGATAGAACGACAATGTCTATACTCATTACTCTTATTATTATCAATCTAACTCATATTATTAGCCATATTATGCTTATATGATCGATAGAACGACAATTACTATACTCACTACTGTTATTACTATCAATCTAACTCATATTATTAGCCATATTATGCTTATGTGATCGATAGAATGACAATTACTATACTTATTACTCTTATTATTATCAATCTAACTCCTGTTATTAGCCATACTATGCTTATGTGATCGATAGAACGACAATTACTATACTCATTACTCTTATTATTATGAATCTAACTCATATTATTAGCAATATTATGCTTATATGATCGATAGAACGACAATTACTATACTTATTACTCTTATTATTATCAATCTAACTCCTATTATTAACGATATTATGCAGATATGATCGATAGAACTACAACTACTATACTCATTACTCTTAATATTATCAATCTAACTCATATTATTAGCCATATTATGCTTATATCATCGATAGAACTACAATTACTATACTTATTAGTCTTCTTATCATCAAGCTAACTCATATTGTTAACCATATTATGCTTATATGATCGATAGAACGACAATTACTATATTTATTAGTCTTATGGTTGTCAATCTAACTCATGTTATTAGCAATATTATGCTTATATGATCGATAGAACGACAATTACTATACTCACTTCTGTTATTACTATCAATCTAACTCATATTATTAGCCATATTATGCTTATGTGATCGATAGAACGACAATTACTATACTTATTACTCTTATTATTATCAATCTGACTCATATTATTAGCCATATTATGCTTATATGATCGATAGAACGACAATTACTATACTTATTAGTCTTATTATTATCAATCTAACTCATATTATTAGCCATATTATGCTTATATGATCGGTAGAACTACAATTACTATACTTATTTCTCTTATTATTATCAATCTAACTCATATTATTAACCATATTATGCAGATATGATCGATAGAAGTACAACTACTATACTCATTACTGTTATTATTATCAATCTAACTCATATTATTAGCCATATTATGCTTATATGATTGATAGAACGACAATTACTATACTTATTACACTCACTGTTATCAATCTAACTCATATTATTAGCTATATTATGCTTATATGATCGGTAGAACTACAATTACTATACTTATTCTCTTATTATTATCAATCTAACTCATATTATTAACCATATTATGCAGATATGATCGATAGAACTACAACTACTATACTCATTACTGTTATTATTATCAATTTAACTCATATTATTAGCCATATTATGCTAATATGATCGATAGAACGACAATTACTATACTCATTACTCTTATTATTATCAATCTAACTCATATTATTAGCCATATTATGCTTATATGATCGATAGAACGAGAATTACTATACTCACTACTGTTATTACTATCAATCTAACTCGTATTATTAGCCATATTATGCTTATGTGATCGATAGAATGACAATTACTATACTTATTACTCTTATTATTATCAATCTAACTCCTGTTATTAGCCATACTATGCTTATGTGATCGATAGAACGACAATTACTATACTCATTACTCTTATTATTATGAATCTAACTCATATTATTAGCAATATTATGCTTATATGATCGATAGAACGACAATTACTATACTTATTACTCTTATTATTATCAATCTAACTCCTATTATTAACGATATTATGCAGATATGATCGATAGAACTACAACTACTATACTCATTACTCTTAATATTATCAATCTAACTCATATTATTAGCCATATTATGCTTATATCATCGATAGAACTACAATTACTATACTTATTAGTCTTATTATCATCAATCTAACTCATATTGTTAACCATATTATGCTTATATGATCGATAGAACGACAATTACTATATTTATTAGTCTTATGGTTGTCAATCTAACTCATGTTATTAGCAATATTATGCTTATATGATCGATAGAACGAAAATTACTATACTCACTTCTGTTATTACTATCAATCTAACTCATATTATTAGCCATATTATGCTTATGTGATCGATAGAACGACAATTACTATACTTATTACTCTTATTATTATCAATCTGACTCATATTATTAGCTATATTATGCTTATATGATCGGTAGAACTACAATTACTATACTTATTCTCTTATTATTATCAATCTAACTCATATTATTAACCATATTATGCAGATATGATCGATAGAACTACAACTACTATACTCATTACTGTTATTATTATCAATTTAACTCATATTATTAGCCATATTATGCTAATATGATCGATAGAACGACAATTACTATACTCATTACTCTTATTATTATCAATCTAACTCATATTATTAGCCATATTATGCTTATATGATCGATAGAACGAGAATTACTATACTCACTACTGTTATTACTATCAATCTAACTCGTATTATTAGCCATATTATGCTTATGTGATCGATAGAACGACAATTACTATACCCATTACTCTTATTATTATCAATCTGACTCATATTACTAGCCATATTATGCTTATATGATCGATAGAACGACAATTACTATACTCATTACTCTTATTATTATCAATCTAACTCATATTATTAGCCATATTATGCTTATATGATCGATAGAACGACAATTACTGTACTCACTACTGTTATTACTATCAATCTAACTCGTATTATTAGCCATATTATGCTTATGTGATCGATAGAACGACAATTACTATACCCATTACTCTTATTATTATCAATCTGACTCATATTACTAGCCATATTATGCTTATATGATCGATAGAACGACAATTACTATACTCATTACTCTTATTATTATCAATCTAACTCATATTATTAGCCATATTATGCTTATATGATCGATAGAACGACAATTACTGTACTCACTACTGTTATTACTATCAATCTAACTCGTATTATTAGCCATATTATGCTTATGTGATCGATAGAACGACAATTACTATACTTATTACTCTTAATATTATCAATCTAACTCATATTATTAGCCATACTATGCTTATATGATCGATAGAACGACAATTACTGTACTTATTAGTCTCATTATTATCAATCTAACTCATACTATTAGCCATATTATGCTTATATGATCGATAGAACGACAATTACTATACTTATTACTCTTATTATTATCAATCTAACTCATGTTATTAGCCATACTATGCTTATGTGATCGATAGAACGACAATTACTACACTTATTAGTCTTATTATTATCAATCTAACTCATATTATTAGCCATACTATGCTTATATGATCGATAGAACGACAATTACTATACTTATTTGCCTTATTATTATCAATCTAACTCATATTATTAGCCATATTATGTTTATATGATCGATAGAACTACAATTACTATACTTATTACTCTTATTATCATCAATCTAACTCATATTGTTAACCATATTATGCTTATATGATCGATAGAACGACAATTACTATATTTAGTAGTCCTATTATTATCAATCTAACTCATATTATTAGCAATATTATGCTTATATGATCGATAGAACGACACTTACTATACTTATTACTCTTATTATTATCAACCTAACTCATATTATTAGCCATATTATGCTTATATGATCGATAGAACGACAATTACTATACTTATAACACTTATTATTAGCAACCTAACTCATGTTATTAGCCATACTATGCTTATATGATCGATAGAACGACAATTACTATACTCATTACTCTTATTATTATCAATCTAACTCATATTATTAGCCATATTATGCTTATGTGATCGATAGAACGACAATTACTATACTTATTACTCTTATTATTATCAATCTGACTCATATTACGAGCCATATTATGCTTATATGATCGATAGAACGACAATTACTATACTCATTACTCTTATTATTATCAATCTAACTCATATTATTAGCCATATTATGCTTATATGATCGATAGAACGACAATTTCTACACTCACTACTGTTATTACTATCAATCTAACTCATATTATTAGCCATATTATGCTTATGTGTTCGATAGAACGACAATTACTATACTTATTACTCTTATTATTATCAATCTAACTCATGTTATTAGCCATACTATGCTTATATGATCGATAGAACGACAATTACTATACTCATTACTCTTATTATTATCAATCTAACTCATATTATTAGCAATATTATGCTTATATGATCGATAGAACGACAATTACTATACCTATTACTCTTATTATTATCAATCTAACTCATATTATTAGCAATATTATGTTTATATGATCGATAGAACGACAATTACTATACTTATTACTCATATTATTATCTATCTAACTCATATTATTAGCCATATTATGCTTATATGATCGATAGAACGACAATTACTGTACTCACTACTGTTATTACTATCAATCTAACTCGTATTATTAGCCATATTATGCTTATGTGATGGATAGAACGACAATTACTATACTTATTACTCTTATTATTATCAATCTAACTCATATTATTAGCCATATTATGCTTATATGATCGACAGAACGACAATTACTATACTTATTACACTCACTATTATCAATCTAACTCATATTATTAACCATATTATGCAGATATGATCGATAGAACGACAATTACTATACTTATTACTCTTATTATTATCAGTCTGACTCATATTATTAGCCATATTATGCTTATATGATCGATAGAACGACAGTTACTATACTTATTAGTCTTATTATCATCAATCGAACAGATATTATTAGCCATATTATGCTTATATGAACGGTAGAACTACAATTACTATACTTATTTCTCTTATTATTATCAATCTAACTCATATTGTTAACCATATTATGCTTATATGATCGATAGAACGACAATTACTATATTTATTAGTCTTATTATTATCAATCTAACTCATATTATTAGCAATATTATGCTTATATAATCGATAGAACGACAATGTCTATACTCATTACTCTTATTATTATCAATCTAACTCATATTATTAGCCATATTATGCTTATATGATCGATAGAACGACAATTACTATACTCACTACTGTTATTACTATCAATCTAACTCATATTATTAGCCATATTATGCTTATGTGATCGATAGAATGACAATTACTATACTTATTACTCTTATTATTATCAATCTAACTCCTGTTATTAGCCATACTATGCTTATGTGATCGATAGAACGACAATTACTATACTCATTACTCTTATTATTATGAATCTAACTCATATTATTAGCAATATTATGCTTATATGATCGATAGAACGACAATTACTATACTTATTACTCTTATTATTATCAATCTAACTCATATTATTAACGATATTATGCAGATATGATCGATAGAACTACAACTACTATACTCATTACTCTTAATATTATCAATCTAACTCATATTATTAGCCATATTATGCTTATATCATCGATAGAACTACAATTACTATACTTATTAGTCTTATTATCATCAATCTAACTCATATTGTTAACCATATTATGCTTATATGATCGATAGAACGACAATTACTATATTTATTAGTCTTATGGTTGTCAATCTAACTCATGTTATTAGCAATATTATGCGTATATGATCGATAGAACGACAATTACTATACTCACTTCTGTTATTACTATCAATCTAACTCATATTATTAGCCATATTATGCTTATGTGATCGATAGAACGACAATTACTATACTTATTACTCTTATTATTATCAATCTGACTCATATTATTAGCCATATTATGCTTATATGATCGATAGAACGACAATTACTATACTTATTAGTCTTATTATTATCAATCTAACTCATATTATTAGCCATATTATGCTTATATGATCGGTAGAACTACAATTACTATACTTATTTCTCTTATTATTATCAATCTAACTCATATTATTAACCATATTATGCAGATATGATCGATAGAAGTACAACTACTATACTCATTACTGTTATTACTATCAATCTAACTCATATTATTAGCCATATTATGCTTATGTGTTCGATAGAACGACAATTACTATACTTATTACTCTTATTATTATCAATCTAACTCATGTTATTAGCCATACTATGCTTATATGATCGATAGAACGACAATTACTATACTCATTACTCTTATTATTATCAATCTAACTCATATTATTAGCAATATTATGCTTATATGATCGATAGAACGACAATTACTATACTTATTACTCTTATTATTATCAATCTAACTCATATTATTAGCAATATTATGCTTATATGATCGATAGAACGACAATTACTATACTTATTTGCCTTATTATTATCAATCTAACTCATATTATTAGCCATATTATGTTTATATGATCGATAGAACTACAATTACTATACTTATTACTCTTATTATCATCAATCTAACTCATATTGTTAACCATATTATGCTTATATGATCGATAGAACGACAATTACTATATTTAGTAGTCCTATTATTATAAATCTAACTCATATTATTAGCAATATTTTGCTTATATGATCGATAGAACGACAATTACTATACTTATTACTCTTATTATTATCAACCTAACTCATATCATTAGCCATATTATGCTTATATGATCGATAGAACGACAATTACTATACTTATAACACTTATTATTATCAACCTAACTCATGTTATTAGCCATACTATGCTTATATGATCGATAGAACGACAATTACTATACTCATTACTCTTATTATTATCAATCTAACTCATATTATTAGCAATATTATGCTTATATGATCGATAGAACGACAATTACTATACTTATTACTCTTATTACTATCAATCTAACTCATATTAGCCATATTATGCTTATATGATCGACAGAACGACAATTACTATACTTATTACACTCACTATTATCAATCTAACTCATATTCTTAACCATATTATGCTTATATGATCGATAGAACGACAATTACTATACTTATTACTCTTATTATTATCAATCTAACTCATGTTATTAGCCATACTATGCTTATATGATCGATAGAACGACAATTACTATACTTATTACTCTTATTATTATCAATCTAACTCATATTATTAGCCATATTATGCTTATATGATCGACAGAACGACAATTACTATACTTATTACACTCACTATTATCAATCTAACTCATATTATTAACCATATTATGCAGATATGATCGATAGACCGGCAATTACTATACTCACTACTGTTATTACTATCAATCTAACTCATATTATTAGCCATATTATGCTTATGTGTTCGATAGAACGACAATTACTATACTTATTACTCTTATTATTATCAATCTAACTCATGTTATTAGCCATACTATGCTTATATGATCGATAGAACGACAATTACTATACTCATTACTCTTATTATTATCAATCTAACTCATATTATTAACCATATTATGCAGATATGATCGATAGAACGACAATTACTATACTTATTACTCTTATTATTATCAATCTGACTCATATTATTAGCCATATTATGCTTATATGATCGATAGAACGACAGTTACTATACTTATTAGTCTTATTATCATCAATCGAACAGATATTATTAGCCATATTATGCTTATATGAACGGTAGAACTACAATTACTATACTTATTTCTCTTATTATTATCAATCTAACTCATATTGTTAACCATATTATGCTTATATGATCGATAGAACGACAATTACTATATTTATTAGTCTTATTATTATCAATCTAACTCATATTATTAGCAATATTATGCTTATATAATCGATAGAACGACAATGTCTATACTCATTACTCTTATTATTATCAATCTAACTCATATTATTAGCCATATTATGCTTATATGATCGATAGAACGACAATTACTATACTCACTACTGTTATTACTATCAATCTAACTCATATTATTAGCCATATTATGCTTATGTGATCGATAGAATGACAATTACTATACTTATTACTCTTATTATTATCAATCTAACTCCTGTTATTAGCCATACTATGCTTATGTGATCGATAGAACGACAATTACTATACTCATTACTCTTATTATTATGAATCTAACTCATATTATTAGCAATATTATGCTTATATGATCGATAGAACGACAATTACTATACTTATTACTCTTATTATTATCAATCTAACTCCTATTATTAACGATATTATGCAGATATGATCGATAGAACGGCAATTACTATACTCACTACTGTTATTACTATCAATCTAACTCATATTATTAGCCATATTATGCTTATGTGTTCGATAGAACGACAATTACTATACTTATTACTCTTATTATTATCAATCTAACTCATGTTATTAGCCATACTATGCTTATATGATCGATAGAACGACAATTACTATACTCATTACTCTTATTATTATCAATCTAACTCATATTATTAGCAATATTATGCTTATATGATCGATAGAACGACAATTACTATACTTATTACTCTTATTATTATCAATCTAACTCATATTATTAGCCATATTATGCTTATATGATCGACAGAACGACAATTACTATACTTATTACACTCACTATTATCAATCTAACTCATATTATTAACCATATTATGCAGATATGATCGATAGAACGACAATTACTATACTTATTACTCTTATTATTATCAATCTGACTCATATTATTAGCCATATTATGCTTATATGATCGATAGAACGACAGTTACTATACTTATTAGTCTTATTATCATCAATCGAACAGATATTATTAGCCATATTATGCTTATATGAACGGTAGAACTACAATTACTATTCTTATTTCTCTTATTATTATCAATCTAACTCATATTGTTAACCATATTATGCTTATATGATCGATAGAACGACAATTACTATATTTATTAGTCTTATTATTATCAATCTAACTCATATTATTAGCAATATTATGCTTATATAATCGATAGAACGACAATGTCTATACTCATTACTCTTATTATTATCAATCTAACTCATATTATTAGCCATATTATGCTTATATCATCGATAGAACTACAATTACTATACTTATTAGTCTTATTATCATCAATCTAACTCATATTGTTAACCATATTATGCTTATATGATCGATAGAACGACAATTACTATATTTATTAGTCTTATGGTTGTCAATCTAACTCATGTTATTAGCAATATTATGCTTATATGATCGATAGAACGACAATTACTATACTCACTTCTGTTATTACTATCAATCTAACTCATATTATTAGCCATATTATGCTTATGTGATCGATAGAACGACAATTACTATACTTATTACTCTTATTATTATCAATCTGACTCATATTATTAGCCATATTATGCTTATATGATCGATAGAACGACAATTACTATACTTATTAGTCTTATTATTATCAATCTAACTCATATTATTAGCCATATTATGCTTATATGATCGGTAGAACTACAATTACTATACTTATTTCTCTTATTATTATCAATCTAACTCATATTATTAACCATATTATGCAGATATGATCGATAGAAGTACAACTACTATACTCATTACTGTTATTATTATCAATTTAACTCATATTATTAGCCATATTATGCTAATATGATCGATAGAACGACAATTACTATACTCATTACTCTTATTATTATCAATCTAACTCATATTATTAGCCATATTATGCTTATATGATCGATAGAACGGGAATTACTATACTCACTACTGTTATTACTATCAATCTAACTCGTATTATTAGCCATATTATGCTTATGTGATCGATAGAACGACAATTACTATACCCATTACTCTTATTATTATCAATCTGACTCATATTACTAGCCATATTATGCTTATATGATCGATAGAACGACAATTACTATACTCATTACTCTTATTATTATCAATCTAACTCATATTATTAGCCATATTATGCTTATATGATCGATAGAACGACAATTACTGTACTCACTACTGTTATTACTATCAATCTAACTCGTATTATTAGCCATATTATGCTTATGTGATCGATAGAACGACAATTACTATACTTATTACTCTTAATATTATCAATCTAACTCATATTATTAGCCATACTATGCTTATATGATCGATAGAACGACAATTACTATACTTATTAGTCTCATTATTATCAATCTAACTCATACTATTAGCCATATTATGCTTATATGATCGATAGAACGACAATTACTATACTTATTACTCTTATTATTATCAATCTAACTCGTATTATTAGCCATATTATGCTTATGTGATCGATAGAGCGACAATTACTACACCTAATACTCTTATTATTATCAATCTCACTCATATTATTAGCCATATTATGCTTATATGATCGATAGAACTACAATTACTATACTTATTACTCTTATTATTATCAATCTAACTCATATTATTAGCCATATTATGCTTATGTGATCGACAGAACGACAATTACTACACCTAATACTCTTATTATTATCAATCCAACTCATACTATTAGCCATATTATGCTTATGTGATCAATAGAACGACAATTACTATTCTTATTACTCTTATTATTATCAATCTAACTCATATTATTAGCCATATTATGCTTATGTGATCGATAGAACGACAATTACTATACTTATTACTCTTATTATTATGAATTTAACTCATATTATTAACCATATTATGCAGATATGATCGATAGAACGACAATTACTATACTCATTACTCTTGTTATTATCAATCTAACTCATATTATTAGCCATATTATGCTTATACGATCGACAGAACGACAATTACTATACTTATTACACTCACTGTTATCAATCTAACTCATATTATTAACCATATTATGCAAATATGATCGATAAAACGACAATTACTATACTTATTACTCTTATTATTATCAATCAGACTCATATTATTAACCATATTATGCTTATATGAGCAATAGAACAACAATTACTATACTTATTACTCTTATTATTATCAATCTAACTCGTATTATTATCCATATTATGCTTATGTGATCGATAGAGCGACAATTACTATACCTATTACTCTTATTATTATCAATCTAACTCATATTATTAGCCATATTATGCTTATACGATCGACAGAACGACAATTACTATACTGATTACACTCTCTGTTATCAATTTATCTCATATTATTAACCATATTATGCAAATGTGATCGATAAAACGACAATTACATTACTTATTACTGTTATTATTATCAATCAGACTCATAGTATTAACCATATTATGCTTATATGAGCAATAGAACGACAATTACTATACTTATTACACTTATTGTTATCAATCTAACTCATATTATTAGCCATATTATGCTTATGTGATCAATAGAACGACAATAACTATTCTTATTACACTCACTATTATCAATCTAACTCATATTATTAATCATATTATGCTTATGTGATCGATAGAACTACAATTACTATACTTATTTCTCTTATTATTATCAATCTAACTCATATTTTTAACCATATTCCTCAGATATGATCGATAGAACTACAACTACTATACTCATTACTCTTATTATTATCAATCTACCTCATATTATTAGCCATATTATGCTTATATGATCGATAGAACGACAATAACTATACTCATTGCTCTTATTATTATCAATCTAACTCATATTATTAGCCATATTATGCTTATATGATCGATAGAACGACAATTACTATACTTATTACTCTTATTATTATCAATCGATCTCATATTATTAGCCATACTATGGTTATATGATCGACAGAACGACAATTACTATACTTATTACACTCACTATTATCAATCTAACTCATATTATTAGCCATATTATGCTTATATGATCGGTAGAACGATAATTACTATACTTTTTACTCTTATTATTATCAATCTAACTCATATTATTAGCCATATTATGCTTATATGATCAGAAGAACGATAATTACTATACTTATTACTCTTATTATTATCAATCTAACTCATATTATTAGCCATATTATGCTTATATGATCGATAGAACGACAATTACTATACTCATTACTCTTATTATTATCAATCTAACTCATATTATTAGCCATATTATGCTTATATGATCGATAGAACGACAATCACTATACTCACTACAGTTATTACTATCAATCTAACTCATATTATTAGCCATATAATGCTTATGTGATCGATAGAACGACAATTACTATACTCATTACTCTTATTATTATCAATCTAACTCATATTATTAGCAATATTATGCTTATATGATCGATAGAACGACAATTACTATACTTATTACTCTTATTATTATCAATCTAACTTATATTATTAGCCATATTATGCTTATATGATCGGTAGAACTACAATTACTATACTTATTTCTCTTATTATTATCAATCTAACTCATATTATTAACCATATTATGCAGATATGATCGATAGAACTACAACTACTATACTCATTACTCTTATTATTATCAATCTAACTCATATTAATAACCATATTATGCAGATATGATCGATAGAACGACAATTACTATACATATTACTCTCATTATTATCAATCTGACTCATATTATTCGCCATATTATGCTTATATGATCGATAGAACGACAATTACTATACTTATTAGTCTTATTATTATCAATCTAACTCATATTATTAGCCATATTATGCTTATATGATCGGTAGAACTACAATTACTATACTTATTTCTCTTATTATTATCAATCTAACTCATATTATTAGCCATATTATGCTTATATGATCGGTAGAACGATAATTAGTATACTTTTTACTCTTATCATTATCAATCTAACTCATATTATTAGCCATATTATGCTTATATGATCGGAAGAACGATAATTACTATACTTATTAGTCTTATTATTATCAATCTAACTCATATTATTAACCATATTATGCAAATATGATCGATAGTACGACAATTACTATACTTATTACTCTTATTATTATCAACCCAACTCATATTATTAGCCATATTATGCTTATATGATCGATAAAACGACAATTACTATACTCATTACTCTTATTATTATCAATCTAACTCATATTATTAGCCACATTATGCTTATATGATCGACAGAACGAAAATTACTATTCTTCTTACACTCACTGTTATCAATCTAACTCATATTATTAACCATATTATGCAAATATGATCGATAGAACGACAATTACTATACCCATTACTCTTATTATTATCAATCTAACTCATATTATGAGCCATATTATGCTTATATGATTGATAGGACGACAATTACTATACTTATTACACTGACTGTTATCAATCTAACTCATATTATTAACCATATTATGCAAATATGATCGATAAAACGACAATTACTATACTTATTACTCTTATTATTATCAATCAGACTCATATTATTAACCATATTATGCTTATATGAGCAATAGAACAACAATTACTATACTTATTACTCTTATTATTATCAATCTAACTCGTATTATTAGCCATATTATGCTTATATGATCGGTAGAACGATAATTACTATACTTTTTAATCTTATTATTATCAATCTAACTCATATTATTAGCCATATTATGCTTATATGATCAGAAGAACGATAATTACTATACTTATTACTCTTATTATTATCAATCTAACTCATATTATTAGCCATATTATGCTTATATGATCGATAGAACGACAATTACTATACTCATTACTCTTATTATTATCAATCTAACTCATATTATTAGCCATATTATGCTTATATGATCGATAGAACGACAATCACTATACTCACTACAGTTATTACTATCAATCTAACTCATATTATTAGCCATATTATGCTTATGTGATCGATAGAACGACAATTACTATACTCATTACTCTTATTATTATCAATCTAACTCATATTATTAGCAATATTATGCTTATATGATCGATAGAACGACAATTACTATACTTATTACTCTTATTATTATCAATCTAACTTATATTATTAGCCATATTATGCTTATATGATCGACAGAACGACAATTACTATACTTATTACACTCACTATTATCAATCTAACTCATATTATTAGCCATATTATGCTTATATGATCGGTAGAACTACAATTACTATACCTATTTCTCTTATTATTATCAATCTAACTCATATTATTAGCCATACTATGCTTATGTGATCGATAGAACGACAATTACTATACTTATTAGTCTTATTATTATCAATCTAACTCATATTATTAGCCATATCATGCTTATATGATCGGTAGAACGATAATTACTATACTTTTTACTCTTGTTATTATCAATGTAACTCATATTATTAGCCATATTATGCTTATATGATCGGAAGAACGATAATTACTATACTTATTACTCTTATTATTATCAATCTAACTCATATTATTAGCCACATTATGCTTATATGATCGATAGAACTACAATTACTATACCTATTACTCTTATTATTATCAATCTAACTCATATTATTAACCATATTATGCAGATATGATCGATAGAACTACAACTACTATACTCATTACTCTTATTATTATCAATCTAACTCATATTATGAGCCATATTATGCTTATATGATTGCTGGGACGACAATTACTATACTTATTACACTGACTGTTATCAATCTAACTCATATTATTAACCATATTATGCAAATATGATCGATAGAACGACAATTACTATACTTATTACTCTTATTATTATCAACCCAACTCATATTATTAGCCATATTATGCTTATATGATCGATAAAACGACAATTACTATACTCATTACTCTTATTATTATCAATCTAACTCATGTTATTAGCCATACTATGCTTATATGATCGATAGAACGACAATTACTATACTCAGTACTGTTATTACTATCCATCTAACTCATATTATTAGCCATATTATGCTTATGTGATCGATAGAACGACAATTACTATACTTATTACTCTTATTATTATCAATCTAACTCATGTTATTAGCCATACTATGCTTATATGATCGATAGAACGACAATTACTATACTTATTACTCTTATTATTATCAATCTAACTCATATTATTAGCCATATTATGCTTATATGATCGATAGAACGACAATTACTATACTCATTACTCTTATTATTATCAATCTAACTCATATTATTAGCCATATTATGCTTATATGATCGATAGAACGACAATCACTATACTCACTACAGTTATTACTATCAATCTAACTCATATTATTAGCCATATTATGCTTATGTGATCGATAGAACGACAATTACTATACTCATTACTCTTGTTATTATCAATCTAACTCATATTATTAGCAATATTATGCTTATATGATCGATAGAACGACAATTACTATACTTATTACTCTTATTATTATCAATCTAACTTATATTATTAGCCATATTATGCTTATATGATTGATAGGACGACAATTACTATACTTATTACACTGACTGTTATCAATCTAACTCATATTATTAACCATATTATGCAAATATGATCGATAGTACGACAATTACTATACTTATTACTCTTATTATTATCAACCCAACTCATATTATTAGCCATATTATGCTTATATGATCGATAAAACGACAATTACTATACTCATTACTCTTATTATTATCAATCTAACTCATGTTATTAGCCATACTATGCTTATATGATCGATAGAACGACAATTACTATACTCAGTACTGTTATTACTATCCATCTAACTCATATTATTAGCCATATTATGCTTATGTGATCGATAGAACGACAATTACTATACTTATTACTCTTATTATTATCAATCTAACTCATGTTATTAGCCATACTATGCTTATATGATCGATAGAACGATAATTACTATACTTATTACTCTTATTATTATCAATCTAACTCATATTATTAGCCACATTATGCTTATATGATCGATAGAACTACAATTACTATACCTATTACTCTTATTATTATCAATCTGGCTCATATTATTAACCATATTATGCAGATATGATCGATAGAACTACAACTACTATACTCATTACTCTTATTATTATCAATCTAACTCATATGATTAGCCATATTATGCTTATATGATCGATAGAATGACAATTACTATACTCATTACTCTTATTATTATCAATCTAACAAATATTATTAGCCATATTATGCTTGTATGATCGATAGAACGACAATCACAATACTCACTACAGTTATTACTATCAATCTAACTCATATTATTAGCCATACTATGCTTATATGATCCATAGAACGACAATTACTGTACGTATTACTCTTACTATTATCAATCGATCTCATATTATTAGCCATACTATGCTTATATGATCGACAGGACGACAATTACTATACTTATTACACTCACTATTATCAATCTAACTCATATTATTAGCCATATTATGCTTATGTGATCGATAGAACGACAATTACTATACTTATTACTCTTATTATTATCAATCTAACTCATGTTATTAGCCATACTATGCTTATATGATCGATAGAACGACAATTACTATACTCATTACTCTTATTATTATCAATCTAACTCACATTATTAGCAATATTATGCTTATATGATCGATAGAACGACAATTACTATACTTATTACTCTTATTATTATCAATCTAACTCATATTATTAGCCATATTATGCTTATATGATCGACAGAACGACAATTACTATATTTATTACACTCACTATGATCAATCTAACTCATATTAATAACCATATTATGCAGATATGATCGATAGAACGACAATTACTATACATATTACTCTCATTATTATCAATCTGACTCATATTATTCGCCATATTATGCTTATATGATCGATAGAACGACAATTACTATACTTATTAGTCTTATTATTATCAATCTAACTCATATTATTAGCCATATTATGCTTATGTGATCGGTAGAACTACAATTACTATACTTATTTCTCTTATTATTATCAATCTAACTCATATTATTAGCCATATTATGCTTATATGATCGGTAGAACGATAATTAGTATACTTTTTGCTCTTATTATTATCAATCTAACTCATATTATTAGCCATATTATGCTTATATGATCGGAAGAACGATAATTACTATACTTATTTCTCTTATTATTATCAATCTAACTCATATTATTAGCCATATCATGCTTATATGATCGGTAGAACGATAATTACTATACTTTTTACTCTTGTTATTATCAATGTAACTCATATTATTAGCCATATTATGCTTATATGATCGGAAGAACGATAATTACTATACTTATTACTCTTATTATTATCAATCTAACTCATATTATTAGCCACATTATGCTTATATGATCGATGGAACTACAATTACTATACCTACTACTCTTATTATTATCAATCTAACTCATATTATTAACCATATTATGCAGATATGATCGATAGAACTACAACTACTATACTCATTACTCTTATTATTATCAATCTAACTCATATTATGAGCCATATTATGCTTATATGATTGATAGGACGACAATTACTATACTTATTACACTGACTGTTATCAATCTAACTCATATTATTAACCATATTATGCAAATATGATCGATAAAACGACAATTACTATACTTATTACTCTTATTATTATCAATCAGACTCATATTATTAACCATATTATGCTTATATGAGCAATAGAACAACAATTACTATACTTATTACTCTTATTATTATCAATCTAACTCGTATTATTAGCCATATTATGCTTATGTGATCGATAGAGCGACAATTACTATACCTATTACTCTTATTATTATCAATCTAACTCATATTATTAGCCATATTATGCTTATGTGATCGATAGAACGACAATTACTATACTTATTACTCTTATTATTATCAGTCTAACTCATATTATTATCCATATTATGCTTATATGATCGGTAGAACTACAATTACTATACTTATTTCTCTTATTATTATCAATCTAACTCATATTATTAGCCATATTATGCTTATATGATCGATAGAACGACAATAACTATACTCATTGCTCTTATTATTATCAATCTAACTCATATTATTAGCCATATTATGCTTATATGATCGGAAGAACGATAATTACTATACTTATTACTCTTATTATTATCAATCTAACTCATATTATTAGCCACATTATGCTTATATGATCGATAGAACTACAATTACTATACCTACTACTCTTATCATTATCAATCTAACTCATATTATTAACCATATTATGCAGATATGATCGATAGAACTACAACTACTATACTCATTACTCTTATTATTATCAATCTAACTCATATTATGAGCCATATTATGCTTATATGATTGATAGGACGACAATTACTATACTTATTACACTGACTGTTATCAATCTAACTCATATTATTAACCATATTATGCAAATATGATCGATAAAACGACAATTACTATACTTATTACTCTTATTATTATCAATCAGACTCATAGTATTAACCATATTATGCTTATATGAGCAATAGAACGACAATTACTATACTTATTACACTTATTGTTATCAATCTAACTCATATTATTAGCCATATTATGCTTATGTGATCAATAGAACGACAATAACTATTCTTATTACACTCACTATTATCAATCTAACTCATATTATTAATCATATTATGCTTATGTGATCGATAGAACTACAATTACTATACTTATTTCTCTTATAATTATCAATCTAACTCATATTTTTAACCATATTCTGCAGATATGATCGATAGAACTACAACTACTATACTCATTACTCTTATTATTATCAATCTACCTCATATTATTAGCCATATTATGCTTATATGATCGATAGAACGACAATAACTATACTCATTGCTCTTATTATTATCAATCTAACTCATATTATTAGCCATATTATGCTTATATGATCGATAGAACGACAATTACTATACTTATTACTCTTATTATTATCAATCGATCTCATATTATTAGCCATACTATGGTTATATGATCGACAGAACGACAATTACTATACTTATTACACTCACTATTATCAATCTAACTCATATTATTAGCCATATTATGCTTATATGATCGGTAGAACGATAATTACTATACTTTTTACTCTTATTATTATCAATCTAACTCATATTATTAGCCATATTATGCTTATATGATCGATAGAACGACAATTACTATACTCATTACTCTTATTATTATCAATCTAACTCATATTATTAGCCATATTATGCTTATATGATCGATAGAACGACAATCACTATACTCACTACAGTTATTACTATCAATCTAACTCATATTATTAGCCATATTATGCTTATGTGATCGATAGAACGACAATTACTATACTCATTACTCTTATTATTATCAATCTAACTCATATTATTAGCAATATTATGCTTATATGATCGACAGAACGACAATTACTATACTTATTACTCTTATTATTATCAATCTAACTTATATTATTAGCCATATTATGCTTATATGATCGACAGAACGACAATTACTATACTTATTACACTCACTATTATCAATCTAACTCATATTATTAGCCACATTATGCTTATATGATCGGAAGAACGATAATTACTATACTTATTAGTCTTATTATTATCAATCTAACTCATATTATTAGCCATATTATGCTTATATGATCGATAGAACGACAATTACTATACTTATTAGTCTTATTATTAACAATCTAACTCATATTATTAGCCATATTATGCTTATATGATCGGTAGAACTACAATTACTATACTTATTTCTCTTATTATTATCAATCTAACTCATATTATTAGCCATACTATGCTTATGTGATCGATAGAACGACAATTACTATACTTATTAGTCTTATTATTATCAATCTAACTCATATTATTAGCCATATCATGCTTATATGATCGGTAGAACGATAATTACTATACTTTTTACTCTTGTTATTATCAATGTAACTCATATTATTAGCCATATTATGCTTATATGATCGGAAGAACGATAATTACTATACTTATTACTCTTATTATTATCAATCTAACTCATATTATTAGCCACATTATGCTTATATGATCGATAGAACTACAATTACTATACCTATTACTCTTATTATTATCAATCTAACTCATATTATTAACCATATTATGCAGATATGATCGATAGAACTACAACTACTATACTCATTACTCTTATTATTATCAATCTAACTCATATTATGAGCCATATTATGCTTATATGATTGATAGGACGACAATTACTATACTTATTACACTGACTGTTATCAATCTAACTCATATTATTAACCATATTATGCAAATATGATCGATAGAACGACAATTACTATACTTATTACTCTTATTATTATCAACCCAACTCATATTATTAGCCATATCATGCTTATATGATCGATAAAACGACAATTACTATACTCATTACTCTTATTATTATCAATCTAACTCATGTTATTAGCCATACTATGCTTATATGATCGATAGAACGACAATTACTATACTCAGTACTGTTATTACTATCCATCTAACTCATATTATTAGCCATATTATGCTTATGTGATCGATAGAACGACAATTACTATACTTATTACTCTTATTATTATCAATCTAACTCATGTTATTAGCCATACTATGCTTATATGATCGATAGAACGACAATTACTATACTTATTACTCTTATTATTATCAATCTAACTCATATTATTAGCCATATTATGCTTATATGATCGATAGAACGACAATTACTATACTCATTACTCTTATTATTATCAATCTAACTCATATTATTAGCCATATTATGCTTATATGATCGATAGAACGACAATCACTATACTCACTACAGTTATTACTATCAATCTAACTCATATTATTAGCCATATTATGCTTATGTGATCGATAGAACGACAATTACTATACTCATTACTCTTATTATTATCAATCTAACTCATATTATTAGCAATATTATGCTTATATGATCGATAGAACGACAATTACTATACTTATTACTCTTATTATTATCAATCTAACTTATATTATTAGCCATATTATGCTTATATGATCGACAGAACGACAATTACTATACTTATTACACTCACTATTATCAATCTAACTCATATGATTAGCCATATTATGCTTGTATGATCGGTAGAACGATAATTACTATACTTATTAGTCTTACTATTATCAATCTAACTCATATTATTAGCCATATTATGCTTATATGATCGGTAGAACTACAATTACTATACTTATTTCTCTTATTATTATCAATCTAACTCATATTATTAACCATATTATGCAGATATGATCGATAGAACTACAACTACTATACTCATTACTCTTATTATTATCAATCTAACTCATATTAATAACCATATTATGCAGATATGATCGATAGAACGACAATCACTATACTCACTACAGTTATTACTATCAATCTAACTCATATTATTAGCCATATTATGCTTATGTGATCGATAGAACGACAATTACTATACTCATTACTCTTATTATTATCAATCTAACTCATGTTATTAGCCATACTATGCTTATATGATCGATAGAACGACAAATACTATACTCACTACTGTTACTACTATCCATCTAACTCATATTATTAGCCATATTATGCTTATGTGATCGATAGAATGACAATTACTATACTTATTACTCTTATTATTATCAATCTAACTCATGTTATTAGCCATACTATGCTTATATGATCGATAGAACGACAATTGCTATACACAGTACTGTTATTACTATCCATCTAACTCATATTACTACCCATATTATGCTTATGTGATCGATAGAACGACAATTACTATACTTATTACTCTTATTATTATCAATCTAACTCATATTATTAGCCATATTATGCTTGTATAATCGGTAGAACGATAATTACTATATTTATTACTCTTATTATTATCAATCTTACTCATATTATTAGCCACATTATGCTTATATGATCGATAGAACTACAATTACTATACCTATTACTTTTATTATTATCAATCTGGCTCATATTATTAACCATATTATGCAGATATGATCGATAGAACTACAACTACTATACTCATTACTCTTCTTATTATCAATTTAACTCATATGATTAGCCATATTATGCTTGTATGATCGGTAGAACCATAATTACTATACTTATTACTCTTATTACTATCAATCTAACTCATATTATTAGCCATATTATGCTTATATGATCGATAGAACGACAATTACTATACTTTTTACTCTTATTGTTATCAGTCTAACTCATATTATTAACCATATTATGCAGATATGATCGATAGAACTACAACTACTATACTCATTTCTCTTATTATTATCAATCTAACTCATATTATTAGCCATATTATGCTTATATGATCGATAGAACGACAATTACTATACTCATTACTCTTATTATTATCAATCTAACTCATATTATTAGCCATATTATGCTTATATGATCGATAGAACGACAATCACTATACTCACTACAGTTATTACTATCAATCTAACTCATATTATTAGCCATGTTATGCTTATGTGATCGATAGAACGACAATTACTATACTTATTTCTCTTATTATTATCAATCTAACTCATATTATTAGCCATATCATGCTTATATGATCGGTAGAACGATAATTACTATACTTTTTACTCTTGTTATTATCAATGTAACTCATATTATTAGCCATATTATGCTTATATGATCGGAAGAACGATAATTACTATACTTATTACTCTTATTATTATCAATCTAACTCATATTATTAGCCACATTATGCTTATATGATCGATAGAACTACAATTACTATACCTATTACTCTTATTATTATCAATCTAACTCATATTATTAACCATATTATGCAGATATGATAGATAGAACTACAACTACTATACTCATTACTCTTATTATTATCAATCTAACTCATATTATGAGCCATATTATGCTTATATGATTGATAGGACGACAATTACTATACTTATTACACTGACTGTTATCAATCTAACTCATATTATTAACCATATTATGCAAATATGATCGATAGAACGACAATTACTATACTTATTACTCTTATTATTATCAACCCAACTCATATTATTAGCCATATTATGCTTATATGATCGATAAAACGACAATTACTATACTCATCACTCTTATAATTATCAATCTAACTCATGTTATTAGCCATACTATGCTTATATGATCGATAGAACGGCAATTACTATACTCAGTACTGTTATTACTATCCATCTAACTCATATTATTAGCCATATTATGCTTATGTGATCGATAGAACGACAATTACTATACTTATTACTCTTATTATTATCAATCTAACTCATGTTATTAGCCATACTATGCTTATATGATCGGTAGAACGACAATTACTATACTTTTTACTCTTATTATTATCAATCTAACTCATATTATTAGCCATATTATGCTTATATGATCGGAAGAACGATAATTACTATAATTATTAGTCTTATTATTATCAATCTAACTCATATTATTATCCATATTATGCTTATATGATCGGTAGAACTACAATTACTATACTTATTTCTCTTATTATTATCAATCTAACTCATATTATTAGCCATATCATGCTTATATGATCGGTAGAACGATAATTACTATACTTTTTACTCTTGTTATTATCAATGTAACTCATATTATTAGCCATATTATGCTTATATGATCGGAAGAACGATAATTACTAAACTTATTACTCTTATTATTATCAATCTAACTCATATTATTAGCCACATTATGCTTATATGATCGATAGAACTACAATTACTATACATATTACTCTTATTATTATCAATCTAACTCATATGATTAGCCATATTATGCTTGTATGGTCGGTAGAACGATAATTACTATACTTATTAGTCTTACTATTATCAATCTAACTCATATTATTAGCCATATTATGCTTATATGATCGGTAGAACTACAATTACTATACTTATTTCTCTTATTATTATCAATCTAACTCATATTATTAACCATATTATGCAGATATGATCGATAGAACTACAACTACTATACTCATTACTCTTATTATTATCAATCTGACTCATATTATTAGCCATATTATGCTTATATGATCGATAGAACTACAACTACTATACTCATTACTCTTATTATTATCAATCTAACTCATATGATTAGCCATATTATGCTTGTATGATCGGTAGAACGATAATTACTATACTTATTACTCTTATTATTATCAATCTAACTCATATTATTAGCCACATTATGCTTATATGATCGATAGAACTACAATTACTATACCTATTACTCTTATTATTATCAATCTGGCTCATATCATTAACCATATTATGCAGATATGATCGATAGAACTACAACTACTATACTCATTACTCTTATTATTATCAATCTAACTCATATGATTAGCCATATTATGCTTATATGATCGATAGAATGACAATTACTATACTCATTACTCTTATTATTATCAATCTAACAAATATTATTAGCCATATTATGCTTGTATGATCGATAGAACGACAATCACTATACTCACTACAGTTATTACTATCAATCTAACTCCTATTATTAGCCATATTATGCTTATGTGATCGATAGAACGGCAATTACTGTACTTATTACTCTTATTATTATCAATCTAACTGATATTATTAGCCATACTATGCTTATATGATCGATAGAACGACAATTACTGTACTTATTACTCTTATTATTATCAATCGATCTCATATTATTAGCCATACTATGCTTATATGATCGACAGAACGACAATTACTATACTTATTACACCCACTATTATCAATCTAACTCATATTATTAGCCATATTATGCTTATGTGATCGATAGAACGACAATTACTATACTTATTACTCTTATTATTATCAATCTAACTCATGTTATTAGCCATACTATGCTTATATGATCGATAGAACAACAATTACTATACTCATTACTCTTATTATTATCAATCTAACTCACATTATTAGCAATATTATGCTTATATGATCGATAGAACGACAATTACTATACTTATTACTCTTATTATTATCAATCTAACTCATATTATTAGCCATATTATGCTTATATGATCGACAGAACGACAATTACTATACTTATTACACTCACTATGATCAATCTAACTCATATTAATAACCATATTATGCAGATATGATCGATAGAACGACAATTACTATACATATTACTCTCATTATTATCAATCTGACTCATATTATTCGCCATATTATGCTTATATGATCGATAGAACGACAATTACTATACTTATTAGTCTTATTATTATCAATCTAACTCATATTATTAGCCATATTATGCTTATATGATCGGTAGAACTACAATTACTATACTTATTTCTCTTATTATTATCAATCTAACTCATATTATTAGCCATATTATGCTTATATGATCGGTAGAACGATAATTAGTATACTTTTTACTCTTATTATTATCAATCTAACTCATATTATTAGCCATATTATGCTTATATGATCGGAAGAACGATAATTACTATACTTATTAGTCTTATTATTATCAATCTAACTCATATTATTAGCCATATTATGCTTATATGATCGATAGAACGACAATTACTATACTTATTAGTCTTATTATTATCAATCTAACTCATATTATTAGCCATATTATGCTTATATGATCGGTAGAACTACAATTACTATACTTATTTCTCTTATTATTATCAATCTAACTCATATTATTAGCCATACTATGCTTATGTGATCGATAGAACGACAATTACTATACTTATTAGTCTTATTATTATCAATCTAACTCATATTATTAGCCATATTATGCTTATATGATCGATAGAACGACAGTTACTATACTTATTACTCTTGTTATTTTCAATCGAACTCATATTATTAGCCACACTATGCTTATATGATCGACAGAACGACAGTTACTATACTTATTACACTCACTATTATCAATCTAACTCATATTATTAGCCATATTATGCTTATATGATCGGTAGAACGATAATTACTATACATATTACTCTTATTATTATCAATCTGACTCATATTATTAGCCATATTATGCTTATGTGATCGATAGAACGACAATTACTATACTTATTACTCTTATTATTATCAATCTAACTCATGTTATTAGCCATACTATGCTTATATGATCGATAGAACGACAATTACTATACTTTTTACTCTTATTATTATCAATCTAACTCATATTATTAGCCATATTATGCTTATATGATCGGAAGCACGATAATTACTATACTTATTAGTCTTATTATTATCAATCTAACTCATATTATTAGCCATATTATGCTTATATAATCGATAGAACGACAATTACTATACTTATTAGTCTTATTATTATCAATCTAACTCATATTATTAGCCATATTATGCTTATATGATCGGTAGAACTACAATTACTATACTTATTTCTCTTATTATTATCAATCTAACTCATATTATTAGCCATACTATGCTTATGTGATCGATAGAACGACAATTACTATACTTATTAGTCTTATTATTATCAATCTAACTCATATTATTAGCCATATTATGCTTATATGATCGATTGAACGACAGTTACTATACTTATTACTCTTGTTATTTTCAATCGAACTCATATTATTAGCCACACTATGCTTATATGATCGACAGAACGACAGTTACTATACTTATTACACTCACTATTATCAATCTAACTCATATTATTAGCCATATTATGCTTATATGATCGGTAGAACGATAATTACTATACATATTACTCTTATTATTATCAATCTGACTCATATTATTAGCCATATTATGCTTATGTGATCGATAGAACGACAATTACTATACTTATTACTCTTATTATTATCAATCTAACTCATATTATTATCCATATTATGCTTATATGATCGGTAGAACTACAATTACTATACTTATTTCTCTTATTATTATCAATCTAACTCATATTATTAGCCATATCATGCTTATATGATCGGTAGAACGATAATTACTATACTTTTTACTCTTGTTATTATCAATGTAACTCATATTATTATCCATATTATGCTTATATGATCGGAAGAACGATAATTACTATACTTATTACTCTTATTATTATCAATCTAACTCATATTATTAGCCACATTATGCTTATATGATCGATAGAACTACAATTACTATACCTATTACTCTTATTATTATCAATCTAACTCATATTATTAACCATATTATGCAGATATGATCGCTAGAACTACAACTACTATACTCATTACTCTTATTATTATCAATCTAACTCATATTATGAGCCATATTATGCTTATATGATTGATAGGACGACAATTACTATACTTATTACACTGACTGTTATCAATCTAACTCATATTATTAACCATATTATGCAAATATGATCGATAGAACGACAATTACTATACTTATTACTCTTATTATTATCAACCCAACTCATATTATTAGCCATATTATGCTTATATGATCGATAAAACGACAATTACTATACTCATTACTCTTATTATTATCAATCTAACTCATGTTATTAGCCATACTATGCTTATATGATCGATAGAACGACAATTACTATACTCAGTACTGTTATTACTATCCATCTAACTCATATTATTAGCCATATTATGCTTATGTGATCGATAGAACGACAATTACTATACTTATTACTCTTATTATTATCAATCTAACTCATGTTATTAGCCATACTATGCTTATATGATCGATAGAACGACAATTACTATACTTATTACTCTTATTATTATCAATCTAACTCATATTATTAGCCATATTATGCTTATATGATCGATAGAACTACAATTACTATACCTATTACTCTTATTATTATCAATCTGGCTCATATTATTAACCATATTATGCAGATATGATCGATAGAACTACAACTACTATACTCATTACTCTTCTTATTATCAATCTAACTCATATGATTAGCCATATTATGCTTGTATGATCGGTAGAACGATAATTACTATACTTATTACTCTTATTACTATCAATCTAACTCATATTATTAGCCATATTATGCTTATATGATCGATAGAACGACAATTACTATACTTTTTACTCTTATTGTTATCAATCTAACTTATATTATTAGCCATATTATGCTTATATGATCGACAGAACGACAATTACTATACTTATTACACTCACTATTATCAATCTAACTCATATGATTAGCCATATTATGCTTGTATGATCGGTAGAACGATAATTACTATACTTATTAGTCTTACTATTATCAATCTAACTCATATTATTAGCCATATTATGCTTATATGATCGGTAGAACTACAATTACTATACTTATTTCTCTTATTATTATCAATCTAACTCATATTATTAACCATATTATGCAGATATGATCGATAGAACTACAACTACTATACTCATTACTCTTATTATTATCAATCTGACTCATATTATTAGCCATATTATGCTTATATGATCGATAGAACTACAACTACTATACTCATTACTCTTATTATTATCAATCTAACTCATATGATTAGCCATATTATGCTTGTATGATCGGTAGAACGATAATTACTATACTTATTAATCTTATTATTATCAATCTAACTCATATTATTAGCCATACTATGCTTATATGATCGATAGAACGACAATTACTGTACTTATTACTCTTATTATTATCAATCGATCTCATATTATTAGCCATACTATGCTTATATGATCGACAGAACGACAATTACTATACTTATTACACTCACTATTAACAATCTAACTCATATTATTAGCCATATTATGCTTATGTGATCGATAGAACGACAATTACTATACTTATTACTCGTATTATTATCAATCTAACTCATGTTATTAGCCATACTATGCTTATATGATCGATAGAACGACAATTACTATACTCATTACTCTTATTATTATCAATCTAACTCACATTATTAGCAATATTATGCTTATATGATCGATAGAACGACAATTACTATACTTATTACTCTTATTATTATCAATCTAACTCATATTATTAGCCATATTATGCTTATATGATCGATAAAACGACAATTACTATACTCATTACTCTTATTATTATCAATCTAACTCATGTTATTAGCCATACTATGCTTATATGATCGATAGAACGACAATTACTATACTCAGTACTGTTATTACTATCCATCTAACTCATATTATTAGCCATATTATGCTTATGTGATCGATAGAACGACAATTACTATACTTATTACTCTTATTATTATCAATCTAACTCATATTATGAGCCATATTATGCTTATATGATTGATAGGACGACAATTACTATACTTATTACACTGACTGTTATCAATCTAACTCATATTATTAACCATATTATGCAAATATGATCGATAGTTCGACAATTACTATACTTATTACTCTTATTATTATCAACCCAACTCATATTATTAGCCATATTATGCTTATATGATCGATAAAACGACAATTACTATACTCATTACTCTTATTATTATCAATCTAACTCATGTTATTAGCCATACTATGCTTATATGATCGATAGAACGACAATTACTATACTCAGTACTGTTATTACTATCCATCTAACTCATATTATTAGCCATATTATGCTTATGTGATCGATAGAACGACAATTACTATACTTATTACTCTTATTATTATCAATCTAACTCATGTTATTAGCCATACTATGCTTATATGATCGATAGAACGACAATTACTATACTTTTTACTCTTATTATTATCAATCTAACTCATATTATTAGCCATATTATGCTTATATGATCGGAAGCACGATAATTACTATACTTATTAGTCTTATTATTATCAATCTAACTCATATTATTAGCCATATTATGCTTATATGATCGATAGAACGACAATTACTATACTTATTAGTCTTATTATTATCAATCTAACTCATATTATTAGCCATATTATGCTTATATGATCGGTAGAACTACAATTACTATACTTATTTCTCTTATTATTATCAATCTAACTCATATTATTAGCCATACTATGCTTATGTGATCGATAGAACGACAATTACTATACTTATTAGTCTTATTATTATCAATCTAACTCATATTATTAGCCATATTATGCTTATATGACCGATAGAACGACAGTTACTATACTTATTACTCTTGTTATTTTCAATCGAACTCATATTATTAGCCACACTATGCTTATATGATCGACAGAACGACAGTTACTATACTTATTACACTCACTATTATCAATCTAACTCATATTATTTGCCATATTATGCTTATATGATCGGTAGAACGATAATTACTATACATATTACTCTTATTATTATCAATCTGACTCATATTATTAGCCATATTATGCTTATGTGATCGATAGAACGACAATTACTATACTTATTACTCTTATTATTATCAATCTAACTCATATTATTATCCATATTATGCTTATATGATCGGTAGAACTACAATTACTATACTTATTTCTCTTATTATTATCAATCTAACTCATATTATCAGCCATATCATGCTTATATGATCGGTAGAACGATAATTACTATACTTTTTACTCTTGTTATTATCAATGTAACTCATATTATTAGCCATATTATGCTTATATGATCGGAAGAACGATAATTACTATACTTATTACTCTTATTATTATCAATCTAACTCATATTATTAGCCACATTATGCTTATATGATCGATAGAACTACAATTACTATACCTATTACTCTTATTATTATCAATCTAACTCATATTATGAGCCATATTATGCTTATATGATTGATAGGACGACAATTACTATACTTATTACACTGACTGTTATCAATCTAACTCATATTATTAACCATATTATGCAAATATGATCGATAGAACGACAATTACTATACTTATTACTCTTATTATTATCAACCCAACTCATATTATTAGCCATATTATGCTTATATGATCGATAAAACGACAATTACTATACTCATTACTCTTATTATTATCAATCTAACTCATGTTATTAGCCATACTATGCTTATATGATCGATAGAACGACAATTACTATACTCAGTACTGTTATTACTATCCATCTAACTCATATTATTAGCCATATTATGCTTATGTGATCGATAGAACGACAATTACTATACTTATTACTCTTATTATTATCAATCTAACTCATGTTATTAGCCATACTATGCTTATATGATCGATAGAACGACAATTACTATACTTATTACTCTTATTATTATCAATCTAACTCATATTATTAGCCATATTATGCTTATATGATCGATAGAACTACAATTACTATACCTATTACTCTTATTATTATCAATCTGGCTCATATTATTAACCATATTATGCAGATATGATCGATAGAACTACAACTACTATACTCATTACTCTTCTTATTATCAATCTAACTCATATGATTAGCCATATTATGCTTGTATGATCGGTAGAACGATAATTACTATACTTATTACTCTTATTATTATCAATCTGACTCATATTATTAGCCATATTATGCTTATGTGATCGATAGAACGACAATTACTATACTTATTACTCTTATTATTATCAATCTAACTCATATTATTATCCATATTATGCTTATATGATCGGTAGAACTACAATTACTATACTTATTTCTCTTATTATTATCAATCTAACTCATATTATCAGCCATATCATGCTTATATGATCGGTAGAACGATAATTACTATACTTTTTACTCTTGTTATTATCAATGTAACTCATATTATTAGCCATATTATGCTTATATGATCGGAAGAACGATAATTACTATACTTATTACTCTTATTATTATCAATCTAACTCATATTATTAGCCACATTATGCTTATATGATCGATAGAACTACAATTACTATACCTATTACTCTTATTATTATCAATCTAACTCATATTATGAGCCATATTATGCTTATATGATTGATAGGACGACAATTACTATACTTATTACACTGACTGTTATCAATCTAACTCATATTATTAACCATATTATGCAAATATGATCGATAGAACGACAATTACTATACTTATTACTCTTATTATTATCAACCCAACTCATATTATTAGCCATATTATGCTTATATGATCGATAAAACGACAATTACTATACTCATTACTCTTATTATTATCAATCTAACTCATGTTATTAGCCATACTATGCTTATATGATCGATAGAACGACAATTACTATACTCAGTACTGTTATTACTATCCATCTAACTCATATTATTAGCCATATTATGCTTATGTGATCGATAGAACGACAATTACTATACTTATTACTCTTATTATTATCAATCTAACTCATGTTATTAGCCATACTATGCTTATATGATCGATAGAACGACAATTACTATACTTATTACTCTTATTATTATCAATCTAACTCATATTATTAGCCATATTATGCTTATATGATCGATAGAACTACAATTACTATACCTATTACTCTTATTATTATCAATCTGGCTCATATTATTAACCATATTATGCAGATATGATCGATAGAACTACAACTACTATACTCATTACTCTTCTTATTATCAATCTAACTCATATGATTAGCCATATTATGCTTGTATGATCGGTAGAACGATAATTACTATACTTATTACTCTTATTACTATCAATCTAACTCATATTATTAGCCATATTATGCTTATATGATCGATAGAACGACAATTACTATACTTTTTACTCTTATTGTTATCAATCTAACTTATATTATTAGCCATATTATGCTTATATGATCGACAGAACGACAATTACTATACTTATTACACTCACTATTATCAATCTAACTCATATGATTAGCCATATTATGCTTGTATGATCGGTAGAACGATAATTACTATACTTATTAGTCTTACTATTATCAATCTAACTCATATTATTAGCCATATTATGCTTATATGATCGGTAGAACTACAATTACTATACTTATTTCTCTTATTATTATCAATCTAACTCATATTATTAACCATATTATGCAGATATGATCGATAGAACTACAACTACTATACTCATTACTCTTATTATTATCAATCTGACTCATATTATTAGCCATATTATGCTTATATGATCGATAGAACTACAACTACTATACTCATTACTCTTATTATTATCAATCTAACTCATATGATTAGCCATATTATGCTTGTATGATCGGTAGAACGATAATTACTATACTTATTACTCTTATTATTATCAATCTAACTCATATTATTAGCCATACTATGCTTATGTGATCGATAGAACGACAATTACTATACTTATTAGTCTTATTATTATCAATCTAACTCATATTATTAGCCATATTATGCTTATATGATCGATAGAACGACAGTTACTATACTTATTACTATTGTTATTTTCAATCGAACTCATATTATTAGCCACACTATGCTTATATGATCGACAGAACGACAGTTACTATACTTATTACACTCACTATTATCAATCTAACTCATATTATTAGCCATATTATGCTTATATGATCGGTAGAACGATAATTACTATACTTTTTACTCTTGTTATTATCAATCTAACTCATATTATTAGCCATATTATGCTTATATGATCGGAAGAACGATAATTACTATACTTATTACTCTTATTATTATCAATCTAACTCATATTAGTAGCCACATTATGCTTATATGATCGATAGAACTACAGTTACTATACCTATTACTCTTATTATTATCAATCTAGCTCATATTATTAACCATATTATGCAGATATGATCGATAGAACTACAACTACTATACTCATTACTCTTATTATTATCAATCTAACTCATATTATTAGCCATATTATGCTTATGTCATCGATAGAACGACAATGACTATACTTATTACACTCACTATTATCAATCTAACTCATATTATTAGCCATATTATGCTTATGTGATCGATAGAACGACAATTACTATACTTATTACTCTTATTATTATCAATCTAACTCATATTATTAGCCATATTATGCTTATATGATCGACAGAACGACAATTACTATACTTATTACACTCACTATGATCAATCTAACTCATATTAATAACCATATTATGCAGATATGATTGATAGAACGACAATTACTATACATATTATTCTCATTATTATCAATCTGACTCATATTATTCGCCATATTATGCTTATATGATCGATAGAACGACAATTACTATACTTATTAGTCTTATTATTATCAATCTAACTCATATTATTAGCCATACTATGCTTATGTGATCGATAGAACGACAATTACTATACTTATTAGTCTTATTATTATCAATCTAACTCATATTATTAGCCATATTATGCTTATATGATCGATAGAACGACAGTTACTATACTTATTACTATTGTTATTTTCAATCGAACTCATATTATTAGCCACACTATGCTTATATGATCGACAGAACGACAGTTACTATACTTATTACACTCACTATTATCAATCTAACTCATATTATTAGCCATATTATGCTTATATGATCGGTAGAACGATAATTACTATACTTTTTACTCTTGTTATTATCAATCTAACTCATATTATTAGCCATATTATGCTTATATGATCGGAAGAACGATAATTACTATACTCATTACTCTTATTATTATCATTCTAACTCATATTATTAGCCATATTATGCTTATATGATTGATAGGACGACAATTACTATACCTATTACTCTTATTATTATCAATCTGACTCATATTATTAGCCATATTATGCTTATATGATCGATAGAACGACAATTACTATACTCATTACTCTTATTATTATCAATCTAACTCATATTATTAGCCATATTATGCTAATATGATCGATAGAACGGCAATTACTATACTCACTACTGTTATTACTATCAATCTAACTCATATTATTAGCCATATTATGCTTATATGATCGATAGAACGACAATTACTGTACTTATTACTCTTATTATTATCAATCGATCTCATATTATTAGCCATACTATGCTTATATGATCGACAGAACGACAATTACTATACTTATTACACTCACTATTATCAATCTAACTCATATTATTAGCCATATTATGCTTATGTGATCGATAGAACGACAATTACTATACTTATTACTCTTATTATTATCAATCTAACTCATATTATTGGCCATATTATGCTTATATGATCGACAGAACGACAATTACTATACTTATTACACTCACTATGATCAATCTAACTCATATTAATAACCATATTATGCAGATATGATCGATAGAACGACAATTACTATACATATTACTCTCATTATTATCAATCTGACTCATATTATTCGCCATATTATGCTTATATGATCGATAGAACGACAATTACTATACTTATTAGTCTTATTATTATCAATCTAACTCATATTATTAGCCATATTATGCTTATATGATCGGTAGAACTACAATTACTATACTTATTTCTCTTATTATTATCAATCTAACTCATATTATTAGCCATATTATGCTTATATGATCGGTAGAACGATAATTAGTATACTTTTTACTCTTATTATTATCAATCTAACTCATATTATTAGCCATATTATGCTTATATGATCGGAAGAACGATAATTACTATACTTATTAGTCTTATTATTATCAATCTAACTCATATTATTAGCCATATTATGCTTATATGATCGATAGAACGACAATTACTATACTTATTAGTCTTATTATTATCAATCTAACTCATATTATTAGCCATATTATGCTTATATGATCGGTAGAACTACAATTACTATACTTATTTCTCTTATTATTATCAATCTAACTCATATTATTAGCCATACTATGCTTATGTGATCGATAGAACGACAATTACTATACTTATTAGTCTTATTATTATCAATCTAACTCATATTATTAGCCATATTATGCTTATATGATCGATAGAACGACAGTTACTATACTTATTACTCTTGTTATTTTCAATCGAACTCATATTATTAGCCACAATATGCTTATATGATCGACAGAACGACAGTTACTATACTTATTACACTCACTATTATCAATCTAACTCATATTATTAGCCATATTATGCTTATATGATCGGTAGAACGATAATTACTATACATATTACTCTTATTATTATCAATCTGACTCATATTATTAGCCATATTATGCTTATGTGATCGATAGAACGACAATTACTATACTTATTACTCTTATTATTATCAATCTAACTCATATTATTATCCATATTTTGCTGATATGATCGGTAGAACTACAATTACTATACTTATTTCTCTTATTATTATCAATCTAACTCATATTATTAGCCATATCATGCTTATATGATCGGTAGAACGATAATTACTATACTTTTTACTCTTGTTATTATCAATGTAACTCATATTATTAGCCATATTATGCTTATATGATCGGAAGAACGATAATTACTATACTTATTACTCTTATTATTATCAATCTAACTCATATTATTAGCCACATTATGCTTATATGATCGATAGAACTACAATTACTATACCTATTACTCTTATTATTATCAATCTAACTCATATTATTAACCATATTATGCAGATATGATCGATAGAACTACAACTACTATACTCATTACACTTATTATTATCAATCCAACTCATATTATGAGCCATATTATGCTTATATGATTGATAGGACGACAATTACTATACCTATTACACTGACTGTTATCAATCTAACTCATATTATTAACCATATTATGCAAATATGATCGATAGTTCGACAATTACTATACTTATTACTCTTATTATTATCAACCCAACTCATATTATTAGCCATATTATGCTTATATGATCGATAAGACGACAATTACTATACTCATTACTCTTATTATTATCAATCTAACTTATGTTATTAGCCATACTATGCTTATATGATCGATAGAACGACAATTACTATACTCAGTACTGTTATTACTATCCATCTAACTCATATTATTAGCCATATTATGCTTATGTGATCGATAGAACGACAATTACTATACTTATTACTCTTATTATTATCAATCTAACTCATGTTATTAGCCATACTATGCTTATATGATCGATAGAACGACAATTACTATACTTTTTACTCTTATTATTATCAATCTAACTCATATTATTAGCCATATTATGCTTATATGATCGGAAGCACGATAATTACTATACTTATTAGTCTTATTATTATCAATCTAACTCATATTATTAGCCATATTATGCTTATATGATCGATAGAACGACAATTACTATACTTATTAGTCTTATTATTATCAATCTAACTCATATTATTAGCCATATTATGCTTATATGATCGGTAGAACTACAATTACTATACTTATTTCTCTTATTATTATCAATCTAACTCATATTATTAGCCATACTATGCTTATGTGATCGATAGAACGACAATTACTATACTTATTAGTCTTATTATTATCAATCTAACTCATATTATTAGCCATATTATGCTTATATGATCGATAGAACGACAGTTACTATACTTATTACTCTTGTTATTTTCAATCGAACTCATATTATTAGCCACACTATGCTTATATGATCGACAGAACGACAGTTACTATACTTATTACACTCACTATTATCAATCTAACTCATATTATTAGCCATATTATGCTTATATGATCGGTAGAACGATAATTACTATACATATTACTCTTATTATTATCAATCTGACTCATATTATTAGCCATATTATGCTTATGTGATCGATAGAACGACAATTACTATACTTATTACTCTTATTATTATCAATCTAACTCATATTATTATCCATATTATGCTTATATGATCGGTAGAACTACAATTACTATACTTATTTCTCTTATTATTATCAATCTAACTCATATTATTAGCCATATCATGCTTATATGATCGGTAGAACGATAATTACTATACTTTTTACTCTTGTTATTATCAATGTAACTCATATTATTAGCCATATTATGCTTATATGATCGGAAGAACGATAATTACTATACTTATTACTCTTATTATTATCAATCTAACTCATATTATTAGCCACATTATGCTTATATGATCGATAGAACTACAATTACTATACCTATTACTCTTATTATTATCAATCTAACTCATATTATTAACCATATTATGCAGATATGATCGATAGAACTGCAACTACTATACTCATTACTCTTATTATTATCAATCTAACTCATATTATGAGCCATATTATGCTTATATGATTGATAGGACGACAATTACTATACTTATTACACTGACTGTTATCAATCTAACTCATATTATTAACCATATTATGCAAATATGATCGATAGAACGACAATTACTATACTTATTACTCTTATTATTATCAACCCAACTCATATCATTAGCCATATTATGCTTATATGATCGATAAAACGACAATTACTATACTCATTACTCTTATTATTATCAATCTAACTCATGTTATTACCCATACTATGCTTATATGATCGATAGAACGACAATTACTATACTCAGTACTGTTATTACTATCCATCTAACTCATATTATTAGCCATATTATGCTTATGTGATCGATAGAACGACAATTACTATACTTATTACTCTTATTATTATCAATCTAACTCATGTTATTAGCCATACTATGCTTACATGATCGATAGAACGACAATTACTATACTTATTACTCTTATTATTATCAATCTAACTCATATTATTAGCCATATTATGCTTATATGATCGATAGAACTACAATTACTATACCTATTACTCTTATTATTATCAATCTGGCTCATATTATTAACCATATTATGCAGATATGATCGATAGAACTACAACTACTATACTCATTACTCTTCTTATTATCAATCTAACTCATATGATTAGCCATATTATGCTTGTATGATCGGTAGAACGATAATTACTATACTTATTACTCTTATTACTATCAATCTAACTCATATTATTAGCCATATTATGCTTATATGATCGATAGAACGACAATTACTATACTTTTTACTCTTATTGTTATCAATCTAACTTATATTATTAGCCATATTATGCTTATATGATCGACAGAACGACAATTACTATACTTATTACACTCCCTATTATCAATCTAACTCATATGATTAGCCATATTATGCTTGTATGATCGGTAGAACGATAATTACTATACTTATTAGTCTTACTATTATCAATCTAACTCATATTATTAGCCATATTATGCTTATATGATCGGTAGAACTACAATTACTATACTTATTTCTCTTATTATTATCAATCTAACTCATATTATTAACCATATTATGCAGATATGATCGATAGAACTACAACTACTATACTCATTACTCTTATTATTATCAATCTGACTCATATTATTAGCCATATTATGCTTATATGATCGATAGAACTACAACTACTATACTCATTACTCTTATTATTATCAATCTAACTCATATGATTAGCCATATAATGCTTGTATGATCGGTAGAACGATAATTACTATACTTATTACTCTTATTATTATCATCTAACTCATATTATTAGCCATACTATGCTTATATGATCGATAGAACGACAATTACTGTACTTATTACTCTTATTATTATCAATCGATCTCATATTATTAGCCATACTATGCTTATATGATCGACAGAACGACAATTACAATACTTATTACACTCACTATTAACAATCTAACTCATATTATTAGCCATATTATGCTTATGTGATCGATAGAACGACAATTACCTATACTTATTACTCTTATTATTATCAATCTAACTCATGTTATTAGCCATACTATGCTTATATGATCGATAGAACGACAATTACTATACTCTTACTCTTATTATTATCAATCTAACTCACATTATTAGCAATATTATGCTTATATGATCGATAGAACGACCAATTACTATACTTATTACTCTTATTATTATCAATCTAACTCATATTATTAGCCATATTATGCTTATATGATCGACAGAACGACAATTACTATACTTATTACACTCACTATGATCAATCTAACTCATAGTAATAACCATATTATGCAGATATGATCGATAGAACGACAATTACTATACATATTATTCTCATTATTATCAATCTGACTCATTATTATTCGCCATATTATGCTTATATGATCGATAGAACGACAATTACTATACTTATTAGTCTTATTATTATCAATCTAACTCATATTATTAGCCATACTATGCTTATGTGATCGATAGAACGACAATTACTATACTTATTAGTCTTATTATTATCAATCTAACTCATATTATTAGCCATATTATGCTATATGATCGATAGAACGACAGTTACTATACTTATTACTCTTGTTATTTTCAATCGAACTCATATTATTAGCCACACTATGCTTATATGATCGACAGAACGACAGTTACTATACTTATTACACTCACTATTATCAATCTAACTCATATTATTAGCCATATTATGCTTATATGATCGGTTAGAACGATAATTACTATACATATTACTCTTATTATGATCAATCTGACTCATATTATTAGCCATATTATGCTTATGTGATCGATAGAACGACAATTACTATACTTATTACTCTTATTATTATCAATCTACCTCATATTATTATCCATATTATGCTTATATGATCGTAGAACTACAATTACTATACTTATTTCTCTTATTATTATCACTCTAACTCATATTATTAGCCATAATCATGCTTATATGATCGGTAGAACGATAATTACTATACTTTTTACTCTTGTTATTATCAATCTAACTCATATTATTAGCCATATTATGCTTATATGATCGGAAGAACGATAATTACTATACTTATTACTCTTATTATTATAATCTAACTCATATTAGTAGCCACATTATGCTTATATGATCGATAGAACTACAGTTACTATACCTATTACTCTTATTATTATCAAATCTAGCTCATATATTAACCATATTATGCAGATATGATCGATAGAACTACAACTACTATACTCATTACTCTTATTATTATCAATCTAACTCATATTATTAGCCATATTATGCTCATATGATCCGGTAGAACGATAATTACTATACTTCTTACTCTTATTATATCAATCTAACTCATATTATTAGTCATTATGCTTATATGATCGGAAGAACGATATTTACTATACTTATTACACTTATTATTATCAATCTAACTCATATTATTAGCCACATTATGCTTATATGATCGATAGAACTACAATTACTATACCTATTACTCTTATTATTATCAATCTAACTCATATTATTAACCATATTATGCAGATATGATCGATAGAACTACAACTACTATACTCATTACTCTTATTATTATCATTCTAACTCATATTATTAGCCATATTATGCTTATATGATTGATAGGACGACAATTACTATACTTATTACACTCACTGTTTATCAATCTAACTCATATTATTAACCATATTATGCAAATATGATCGATAGAACGACAATTACTATACTTATTACTCTTATTATTATCAACCTAACTCATATTATTAGCCATATTATGCTTATATGATCGACAGAACGACAATTACTATACTCATTACTCTTATTATTATCAATCTAACTCATATTATTAGCCATATTATGCTTATATGATCGATAGAACGACAATTACTATACTCACTACTGTTACTACTATCCATCTAACTCATATTATTAGCCATATTATGCTTATATGATCGGTAGAACGATAATTACTATACATATTACTCTTATTATGATCAATCTGACTCATATTATTAGCCATATTATGCTTATGTGATCGATAGAACGACAATTACTATACTTATTACTCTTATTATTATCAATCTACCTCATATTATTATCCATATTATGCTTATATGATCGGTAGAACTACAATTACTATACTTATTTCTCTTATTATTATCAATCTAACTCATATTATTAGCCATATCATGCTTATATGATCGGTAGAACGATAATTACTATACTTTTTACTCTTGTTATTATCAATCTAACTCATATTATTAGCCATATTATGCTTATATGATCGGAAGAACGATAATTACTATACTTATTACTCTTATTATTATCAATCTAACTCATATTAGTAGCCACATTATGCTTATATGATCGATAGAACTACAGTTACTATACCTATTACTCTTATTATTATCAATCTAGCTCATATTATTAACCATATTATGCAGATATGATCGATAGAACTACAACTACTATACTCATTACTCTTATTATTATCAATCTAACTCATATTATTAGCCATATTATGCTTATGTCATCGATATAACGACAATGACTATACTTATTACTCTTATTATTATCAATCGATCTCATATTATTAGCCATACTAGGCTTATATGATCGACAGAACGACAATTACTATACTTATTACACTCACTATTATCAATCTAACTCATATTATTAGCCATATTATGCTCATATGATCGGTAGAACGATAATTACTATACTTCTTACTCTTATTATTATCAATCTAACTCATATTATTAGTCATATTATGCTTATATGATCGGAAGAACGATATTTACTATACTTATTACACTTATTATTATCAATCTAACTCATATTATTAGCCACATTATGCTTATATGATCGATAGAACTACAATTACTATACCTATTACTCTTATTATTATCAATCTAACTCATATTATTAACCATATTATGCAGATATGATCGATAGAACTACAACTACTATACTCATTACTCTTATTATTATCATTCTAACTCATATTATTAGCCATATTATGCTTATATGATTGATAGGACGACAATTACTATACTTATTACACTCACTGTTATCAATCTAACTCATATTATTAACCATATTATGCAAATATGATCGATAGAACGACAATTACTATACTTTTTACTCTTATTATTATCAACCTAACTCATATTATTAGCCATATTATGCTTATATGATCGACAGAACGACAATTACTATACTCATTACTCTTATTATTATCAATCTAACTCATATTATTAGCCATATTATGCTTATATGATCGATAGAACGACAATTACTATACTCACTACTGTTACTACTATCCATCTAACTCATATTATTAGCCATATTATGCTTATATGATCGGTAGAACGATAATTACTATACATATTACTCTTATTATGATCAATCTGACTCATATTATTAGCCATATTATGCTTATGTGATCGATAGAACGACAATTACTATACTTATTACTCTTATTATTATCAATCTAACTCATATTATTATCCATATTATGCTTATATGATCGGTAGAACTACAATTACTATAATTATTTCTCTTATTATTATCAATCTAACTCATATTATTAGCCATATTATGCTTGTATGATCGGTAGAACGATAATTACTATATTTATTACTCTTATTATTATCAATCTTACTCATATTATTAGCCACATTATGCTTATATGATCGATAGAACTACAATTACTATACCTATTACTTTTATTATTATCAATCTGGCTCATATTATTAACCATATTATGCAGATATGATCGATAGAACTACAACTACTATACTCATTACTCTTCTTATTATCAATCTAACTCATATGATTAGCCATATTGGGCTTGTATGATCGGTAGAACCATAATTACCATACTTATTACTCTTATTACTATCAATCTAACTCATATTATTAGCCATATTATGCTTATATGATCGATAGAACGACAATTACTATACTTTTTACTCTTATTGTTATCAGTCTAACTCATATTATTAACCATATTATGCAGATATGATCGATAGAACGACAATTACTATACTTATTACTCTTATTATTATCAATCTAACTCATGTTATTAGCCATACTATGCTTATATGATCGATAGAACGACAATTACTATACTCATTACTCTTATTATTATCAATCTAACTCACATTATTAGCAATATTATGCTTATATGATCGATAGAACGACAATTACTATACTTATTACTCTTATCATTATCAATCTAACTCATATTATTAGCCATATTATGCTTATATGATCGACAGAACGACAATTACTATACTTATTACACTCACTATGATCAATCTAACTCATATTAATAACCATATTATGCAGATATGATCGATGGAACGACAATTACTATACATATTATTCTCATTATTATCAATCTGACTCATATTATTCGCCATACTATGCTTATATGATCGATAGAACGACAATTACTATACTTATTAGTCTTATTATTATCAATCTAACTCATATTATTAGCCATATTATGCTTATATGATCGGTAGAACTACAATTACTATACTTATTTCTCTTATTATTATCAATCTAACTCATATTATTAGCCATACTATGCTTATGTGATCGATAGAACGACAATTACTATACTTATTAGTCTTATTATTATCAATCTAACTCATATTATTAGCCATATTATGCTTATATGATCGATAGAACGACAGTTACTATACTTATTACTCTTGTTATTTTCAATCGAACTCATATTATTAGCCACACTATGCTTATATGATCGACAGAACGACAGTTACTATACTTATTACACTCACTATTATCAATCTAACTCATATTATTAGCCATATTATGCTTATATGATCGGTAGAACGATAATTACTATACATATTGCTCTTATTATTATCAATCTGACTCATATTATTAGCCATATTATGCTTATGTGATCTGTAGAACGACAATTACTATACTTATTACTCTTATTATTATCAATCTAACTCATATTATTATCCATATTATGCTTATATGATCGGTAGAACTACAATTACTATACTTATTTCTCTTATTATTATCAATCTAACTCATATTATTAGCCATATCATGCTTATATGATCGGTAGAACGATAATTACTATACTTTTTACTCTTGTTATTATCAATCTAACTCATATTATTAGCCATATTATGCTTATATGATCGGAAGAACGATAATTACTATACTTATTACTCTTATTATTATCAATCTAACTCATATTATTAGCCACATTATGCTTATATGATCGATAGAACTACAGTTACTATACCTATTACTCTTATTATTATCAATCTAGCTCATATTATTAACCATATTATGCAGATATGATCGATAGAACTACAACTACTATACTCATTACTCTTATTATTATCAATCTAACTCATATTATTAGCCATATTATGCTTATGTCATCGATAGAACGACAATGACTATACTTATTACTCTTATTATTATCAATCGATCTCATATTATTAGCCATACTATGCTTATATGATCGACAGAACGACAATTACTATACTTATTACACTCACTATTATCAATCTAACTCATATTATTAGCCATATTATGCTTATATGATCGGTAGAACGATAATTACTATACTTCTTACTCTTATTATTATCAATCTAACTCATATTATTAGTCATATTATGCTTATATGATCGGAAGAACGATAATTACTATACTTATTACACTTATTATTATCAATCTAACTCATATTATTAGCCACATTATGCTTATATGATCGATAGAACTACAATTACTATACCTATTACTCTTATTATTATCAATCTAACTCATATTATTAACCATATTATGCAGATATGATCGATAGAACTACAACTACTATAGTCATTACTCTTATTATTATCATTCTAACTCATATTATTAGCCATATTATGCTTATATGATTGATAGGACGACAATTACTATACTTATTACACTCACTGTTATCAATCTAACTCATATTATTAACCATATTATGCAAATATGATCGATAGAACGACAATTACTATACTTATTACTCTTATTATTATCAACCTAACTCATATTATTAGCCATATTATGCTTATATGATCGACAGAACGACAATTACTATACTCATTACTCTTATTATTATCAATCTAACTCATATTATTAGCCATATTATGCTTATATGATCGATAGAACGACAATTACTATACTCACTACTGTTACTACTATCCATCTAACTCATATTATTAGCCATATTATGCTTATGTGATCGATAGAACGACAATTACTATACTTATTACTCTTATTATTATCAATCTAACTCATGTTATTAGCCATACTATGCTTATATGATCGACAGAACGACAGTTACTATACTTATTACATTCACTATTATCAATCTAACTCATATTATTAGCCATATTATGCTTATATGATCGATAGAACGACAGTTACTATACTTATTACTCTTGTTATTTTCAATCGAACTCATATTATTAGCCACACTATGCTTATATGATCGACAGTACGACAGTTACTATACTTATTACACTCACTATTATCAATCTAACTCATATTATTAGCCATATTATGCTTATATGGTCGGTAGAACGATAATTACTATACATATTACTCTTATTATTATCAATCTGACTCATATTATTAGCCATATTATGCTTATGTGATCGATAGAACGACAATTACTATACTTATTACTCTTATTATTATCAATCTAACTCATATTATTATCCATATTATGCTTATATGATCGGTAGAACTACAATTACTATACTTATTTCTCTTATTATTATCAATCTAACTCATATTATTAGCCATATCATGCTTATATGATCGGTAGAACTACAATTACTATACTTATTTCTGTTATTATTATCAATCTAACTCATATTATTAGCCATACTATGCTTATGTGATCGATAGAACGACACTTACTATACTTATTAGTCTTATTATTATCAATCTAACTCATATTATTAGCCATATTATGCTTATATGATCGATAGAACGACAGTTACTATACTTATTACTCTTGTTATTTTCAATCGAACTCATATTATTAGCCACACTATGCTTATATGATCGACAGAACGACAGTTACTATACTTATTACACTCACTATTATCAATCTAACTCATATTATTAGCCATATTATGCTTATATGATCGGTAGAACGACAATTACTATACTTATTACTCTTATTATTATCAATCTAACTCATATTATTATCCATATTATGCTTATATGATCGGTAGAACTACAATTACTATACTTATTTCTCTTATTATTATCAATCTAACTCATATTATTAGCCATATCATGCTTATATGATCGGTAGAACTACAATTACTATACTTATTTCTCTTATTATTATCAATCTAACTCATATTATTAGCCATACTATGTTTATGTGATCGATAGAACGACACTTACTATACTTATTAGTCTTATCATTATCAATCTAACTCATATTATTAGCCATATTATGCTTATATGATCGATACAACGACAGTTACTATACTTATTACTCTTGTTATTTTCAATCGAACTCATATTATTAGCCACACTATGCTTATATGATCGACAGAACGACAGTTACTATACTTATTACACTCACTATTATCAATCTAACTCATATTATTAGCCATATTATGCTTATATGATCGGTAGAACGATAATTACTATACATATTACTCTTATTATTATCAATCTGACTCATATTATTAGCCATATTATGCTTATGTGATCGATAGAACGACAATTACTATACTTATTACTCTTATTATTATCAATCTAACTCATATTATTATCCATATTATGCTTATATGATCGGTAGAACTACAATTACTATACTTATTTCTCTTATTATTATCAATCTAACTCATATTATTAGCCATATCATGCTTATATGATCGGTAGAACGATAATTACTATACTTTTTACTCTTGTTATTATCAATGTAACTCATATTATTAGCCATATTATGCTTATATGATCGATAGAACGACAATCACTATACTCACTACAGTTATTACTATCAATCTAACTCATATTATTAGCCATGTTATGCATATGTGATCGATAGAACGACAATTACTATACTTATTACTCTTATTATTATCAATCTAACTCATATTATTATCCATATTATGCTTATATGATCGGTAGAACTACAATTACTATACTTATTTCTCTTATTATTATCAATCTAACTCATATTATTAGCCATATCATGCTTATATGATCGGTAGAACGATAATTACTATACTTTTTACTCTTGTTATTATCAATGTAACTCATATTATTAGCCATATTATGCTTATATGATCGATAGAACGACAATCACTATACTCACTACAGTTATTACTATCAATCTAACTCATATTATTAGCCATGTTATGCATATGTGATCGATAGAACGACAATTACTATACTCATTACTCTTATTATTATCAATCTAACTCATATTATTAGCAATATTATGCTTATATGATCGATAGAACGACAATTACTATACTTATTACTCTTATTATTATCAATCTAACTCATATTATTAGCCACATTATGCTTATATGATCGATAGAACTACAATTACTATACCTATTACTTTTATTATTATCAATCTGGCTCATATTATTAACCATATTATGCAGATATGATCGATAGAACTACAACTACTATACTCATTACTCTTCTTATTATCAATCTAACTCATATGATTAGCCATATTGGGCTTGTATGATCGGTAGAACCATAATTACCATACTTATTACTCTTATTACTATCAATCTAACTCATATTATTAGCCATATTATGCTTATATGATCGATAGAACGACAATTACTATACTTTTTACTCTTATTGTTATCAGTCTAACTCATATTATTAACCATATTATGCAGATATGATCGATAGAACGACAATTACTATACTTATTACTCTTATTATTATCAATCTAACTCATGTTATTAGCCATACTATGCTTATATGATCGATAGAACGACAATTACTATACTCATTACTCTTATTATTATCAATCTAACTCACATTATTAGCAATATTATGCTTATATGATCGATAGAACGACAATTACTATACTTATTACTCTTATTATTATCAATCTAACTCATATTATTAGCCATATTATGCTTATATGATCGACAGAACGACAATTACTATACTTATTACACTCACTATGATCAATCTAACTCATATTAATAACCATATTATGCAGATATGATCGATAGAACGACAATTACTATACATATTATTCTCATTATTATCAATCTGACTCATATTATTCGCCATATTATGCTTATATGATCGATAGAACGACAATTACTATACTTATTAGTCTTATTATTATCAATCTAACTCATATTATTAGCCATATTATGCTTATATGATCGGTAGAACTACAATTACTATACTTATTTCTCTTATTATTATCAATCTAACTCATATTATTAGCCATACTATGCTTATGTGATCGATAGAACGACAATTACTATACTTATTAGTCTTATTATTATCAATCTAACTCATATTATTAGCCATATTATGCTTATATGATCGATAGAACGACAGTTACTATACTTATTACTCTTGTTATTTTCAATCGAACTCATATTATTAGCCACACTATGCTTATATGATCGACAGAACGACAGTTACTATACTTATTACACTCACTATTATCAATCTAACTCATATTATTAGCCATATTATGCTTATATGATCGGTAGAACGATAATTACTATACATATTGCTCTTATTATTATCAATCTGACTCATATTATTAGCCATATTATGCTTATGTGATCGGTAGAACGACAATTACTATACTTATTACTCTTATTATTATCAATCTAACTCATATTATTATCCATATTATGCTTATATGATCGGTAGAACTACAATTACTATACTTATTTCTCTTATTATTATCAATCTAACTCATATTATTAGCCATATCATGCTTATATGATCGGTAGAACGATAATTACTATACTTTTTACTCTTGTTATTATCAATCTAACTCATATTATTAGCCATATTATGCTTATATGATCGGAAGAACGATAATTACTATACTTATTACTCTTATTATTATCAATCTAACTCATATTATTAGCCACATTATGCTTATATGATCGATAGAACTACAGTTACTATACCTATTACTCTTATTATTATCAATCTAGCTCATATTATTAACCATATTATGCAGATATGATCGATAGAACTACAACTACTATACTCATTACTCTTATTATTATCAATCTAACTCATATTATTAGCCATATTATGCTTATGTCATCGATAGAACGACAATGACTATACTTATTACTCTTATTATTATCAATCGATCTCATATTATTAGCCATACTATGCTTATATGATCGACAGAACGACAATTACTATACTTATTACACTCACTATTATCAATCTAACTCATATTATTAGCCATATTATGCTTATATGATCGGTAGAACGATAATTACTATACTTCTTACTCTTATTATTATCAATCTAACTCATATTATTAGTCATATTATGCTTATATGATCGGAAGAACGATAATTACTATACTTATTACACTTATTATTATCAATCTAACTCATATTATTAGCCACATTATGCTTATATGATCGATAGAACTACAATTACTATACCTATTACTCTTATTATTATCAATCTAACTCATATTATTAACCATATTATGCAGATATGATCGATAGAACTACAACTACTATAGTCATTACTCTTATTATTATCATTCTAACTCATATTATTAGCCATATTATGCTTATATGATTGATAGGACGACAATTACTATACTTATTACACTCACTGTTATCAATCTAACTCATATTAGTAACCATATTATGCAAATATGATCGATAGAACGACAATTACTATACTTATTACTCTTATTATTATCAACCTAACTCATATTATTAGCCATATTATGCTTATATGATCGACAGAACGACAATTACTATACTCATTACTCTTATTATAATCAATCTAACTCATATTATTAGCCATATTATGCTTATATGATCGATAGAACGACAATTACTATACTCACTACTGTTACTACTATCCATCTAACTCATATTATTAGCCATATTATGCTTATGTGATCGATAGAACGACAATTACTATACTTATTACTCTTATTATTATCAATCTAACTCATGTTATTAGCCATACTATGCTTATATGATCGACAGAACGACAGTTACTATACTTATTACACTCACTATTATCAATCTAACTCATATTATTAGCCATATTATGCTTATATGATCGATAGAACGACAGTTACTATACTTATTACTCTTGTTATTTTCAATCGAACTCATATTATTAGCCACACTATGCTTATATGATCGACAGAACGACAGTTACTATACTTATTACACTCACTATTATCAATCTAACTCATATTATTAGCCATATTATGCTTATATGGTCGGTAGAACGATAATTACTATACATATTACTCTTATTATTATCAATCTGACTCATATTATTAGCCATATTATGCTTATGTGATCGATAGAACGACAATTACTATACTTATTACTCTTATTATTATCAATCTAACTCATATTATTATCCATATTATGCTTATATGATCGGTAGAACTACAATTACTATACTTATTTCTCTTATTATTATCAATCTAACTCATATTATTAGCCATATCATGCTTATATGATCGGTAGAACTACAATTACTATACTTATTTCTCTTATTATTATCAATCTAACTCATATTATTAGCCATACTATGCTTATGTGATCGATAGAACGACACTTACTATACTTATTAGTCTTATTATTATCAATCTAACTCATATTATTAGCCATATTATGCTTATATGATCGATAGAACGACAGTTACTATACTTATTACTCTTGTTATTTTCAATCGCACTCATATTATTAGCCACACTATGCTTATATGATCGACAGAACGACAGTTACTATACTTATTACACTCACTATTATCAATCTAACTCATATTATTAGCCATATTATGCTTGTATGATCGGTAGAACGATAATTACTATACATATTACTCTTATTATTATCAATCTGACTCATATTATTAGCCATATTATGCTTATGTGATCGATAGAACGACAATTTCTATACTTATTACTCTTATTATTATCAATCTAACTCATATTATTATCCATATTATGCTTATATGATCGGTAGAACTACAATTACTATACTTATTTCTCTTATTATTATCAATCTAACTCATATTATTAGCCATATCATGCTTATATGATCGGTAGAACTACAATTACTATACTTATTTCTCTTATTATTATCAATCTAACTCATATTATTAGCCATACTATGTTTATGTGATCGATAGAACGACACTTACTATACTTATTAGTCCTTATTATTATCAATCTAACTCATATTATTAGCCATATTATGCTTATATGATGGATACAACGACAGTTACTATACTTATTACTCTTGTTATTTTCAATCGAACTCATATTATTAGCCACACTATGCTTATATGATCGACAGAACGACAGTTACTATACTTATTACACTCACTATTATCAATCTAACTCATATTATTAGCCATATTATGCTTATATGATCGGTAGAACGATAATTACTATACATATTACTCTTATTATTATCAATCTGACTCATATTATTAGCCATATTATGCTTATGTGATCGATAGAACGACAATTACTATACTTATTACTCTTATTATTATCAATCTAACTCATATTATTATCCATATTATGCTTATATGATCGGTAGAACTACAATTACTATACTTATTTCTCTTATTATTATCAATCTAACTCATATTATTAGCCATATCATGCTTATATGATCGGTAGAACGATAATTACTATACTTTTTACTCTTGTTATTATCAATGTAACTCATATTATTAGCCATATTATGCTTATATGATCGATAGAACGACAATCACTATACTCACTACAGTTATTACTATCAATCTAACTCATATTATTAGCCATGTTATGCTTATGTGATCGATAGAACGACAATTACTATACTCATTACTCTTATTATTATCAATCTAACTCATATTATTAGCAATATTATGCTTATATGATCGATAGAACGACAATTACTATACTTATTACTCTTATTATTATCAATCTGACTCATATTATTAGCCATATTATGCTTATGTGATCGATAGAACGACAATTACTATACTTATTACTCTTATTATTATCAATCTAACTCATATTATTATCCATATTATGCTTATATGATCGGTAGAACTACAATTACTATACTTATTTCTCTTATTATTATCAATCTAACTCATATTATTAGCCATATCATGCTTATATGATCGGTAGAACGATAATTACTATACTTTTTACTCTTGTTATTATCAATGTAACTCATATTATTAGCCATATTATGCTTATATGATCGGAAGAACGATAATAACTATACTTATTACTCTTATTATTATCAATCTAACTCATATTATTAGCCACATTATGCTTATATGATCGATAGAACTACAATTACTATACGTATTACTCTTATTATTATCAATCTAACTCATATTATTAACCATATTATGCAGATATGATCGATAGAACTACAACTACTATACTCATTACTCTTATTATTATCAATCTAACTCATATTATGAGCCATATTATGCTTATATGATTGATAGGACGACAATTACTATACTTATTACACTGACTGTTATCAATCTAACTCATATTATTAACCATATTATGCAAATATGATCGATAGAACGACAATTACTATACTTATTACTCTTATTATTATCAACCCAACTCATATTATTAGCCATATTATGCTTATATGATCGATAAAACGACAATTACTATACTCATTACTCTTATAATTATCAATCTAACTCATGTTATTAGCCATACTATGCTTATATGATCGATAGAACGACAATTACTATACTCAGTACTGTTATTACTATCCATCTAACTCATATTATTAGCCATATTATGCTTATGTGATCGATAGAACGACAATTACTATACTTATTACTCTTATTATTATCAATCTAACTCATGTTATTAGCCATACTATGCTTATATGATCGATAGAACGACAATTACTATACTTTTTACTCTTATTATTATCAATCTAACTCATATTATTAGCCATATTATGCTTATATGATCGGAAGAACGATAATTACTATACTTATTAGTCTTATTATTATCAATCTAACTCATATTATTAGCCATATTATGCTTATATGATCGATAGAACGACAATTACTATACTTATTAGTCTTATTATTATCAATCTAACTCATATTATTAGCCATATTATGCTTATATGATCGGTAGAACTACAATTACTATACTTATTTCTCTTATTATTATCAATCTAACTCATATTATTAGCCATACTATGCTTATGTGATCGATAGAACGACAATTACTATACTTATTAGTCTTATTATTATCAATCTAACTCATATTATTAGCCATATTATGCTTATATGATCGATAGAACGACAGTTACTATACTTATTACTCTTGTTATTTTCAATCGAACTCATATTATTAGCCACACTATCCTTATATGATCGACAGAACGACAGTTACTATACTTATTACACTCACTATTATCAATCTAACTCATATTATTAGCCATATTATGCTTATATGATCGGTAGGACGATAATTACTATACATATTACTCTTATTATTATCAATCTGACTCATATTATTAGCCATATTATGCTTATGTGATCGATAGAACGACAATTACTATACTTATTACTCTTATTATTATCAATCTAACTCATATTATTATCCATATTATGCTTATATGATCGGTAGAACTACAATTACTATACTTATTTCTCTTATTATTATCAATCTAACTCATATTATTAGCCATATCATGCTTATATGATCGGTAGAACGATAATTACTATACTTTTTACTCTTGTTATTATCAATCTAACTCATATTATTAGCCACATTATGCTTATATGATCGATAGAACTACAGTTACTATACCTATTACTCTTATTATTATCAATCTAGCTCATATTATTAACCATATTATGCAGATATGATCGATAGAACTACAACTACTATACTCATTACTCTTATTATTATCAATCTAACTCATATTATTAGCCATATTATGCTTATGTCATCGATAGAACGACAATGACTATACTTATTACTCTTATTATTATCAATCTAACTCATATTATTAGTCATATTATGCTTATATGATCGGAAGAACGATAATTACTATACTTATTACACTTATTATTATCAATCTAACTCATATTATTAGCCACATTATGCTTATATGATCGATAGAACTACAATTACTATACCTATTACTCTTATTATTATCAATCTAACTCATATTATTATCCATATTATGCTTATATGATCGGTAGAACTACAATTACTATACTTATTTCTCTTATTATTATCAATCTAACTCATATTATTAGCCATATCATGCTTATATGATCGGTAGAACGATAATTACTATACTTTTTACTCTTGTTATTATCAATCTAACTCATATTATTAGCCATATTATGGTTATATGATCGGAAGACCGATAATAACTATACTTATTACTCTTATTATTATCAATCTAACTCATATTATTAGCCACATTATGCTTATATGATCGATAGAACTACAGTTACTATACCTATTACTCTTATTATTATCAATCTAGCTCATATTATTAACCATATTATGCAGATATGATCGATAGAACTACAACTACTATACTCATTACTCTTATTATTATCAATCTAACTCATATTATTAGCCATATTATGCTTATGTCATCGATAGAACGACAATGACTATACTTATTACTCTTATTATTATCAATCGATCTCATATTATTAGCCATACTATGCTTATATGATCGACAGAACGACAATTACTATACTTATTACACTCACTGTTATCAATCTAACTCATATTATTAACCATATTATGCAAATATGATCGATAGAACGACAATTACTATACTTATTACTCTTATTATTATCAACCTAACTCATATTATTAGCCATATTATGCTTATATGATCGACAGAACGACAATTACTATACTCATTACTCTTATTATTATCAATCTAACTCATATTATTAGCCATATTATGCTTATATGATCGATAGAACGACAATTACTGTACTCACTACTGTTATTACTATACATCTAACTCATATTATTAGCCATATTATGCATATGTGATCGATAGAACGACAATTACTATACTCATTACTCTTATTATTATCAATCTAACTCATATTATTAGCCATATTATGCTTATATGATCGATAGAACGACAATCACTATACTCACTACAGTTATTACTATCAATCTAACTCATATTATTAGCCATGTTATGCTTATGTGATCGATAGAACGACAATTACTATACTCATTACTCTTATTATTATCAATCTAACTCATATTATTAGCAATATTATGCTTATATGATTGATAGGACGACAATTACTATACTTATTACACTCACTGTTATCAATCTAACTCATATTATTAACCATATTATGCAAATATGATCGATAGAACGACAATTACTATACCTATTAATCTTATTATTATCAATCTGGCTCATATTATTAACCATATTATGCAGATATGATCGATAGAACTACAACTACTATACTCATTACTCTTATTATTATCAATCTAACTCATATGATTAGCCATATTATGCTTATATGATCGATAGAACGACAATTACTATACTCATTACTCTTATTATTATCAATCTAAGTCATATGATTAGCCATATTATGCTTGTATGATCGGTAGAACGATAATTACTATACTTATTACTCTTATTATTATCAATCTAACTCACATTATTAGCCACATTATGCTTATATGATCGATAGAACTACAATTACTATACCTATTACTCTTATTATTATCAATCTGGCACATATTATTAACCATATTATGCAGATATGATCGATAGAACTACAACTACTATACTCATTACTCTTATTATTATCAATCTAACTCATATGATTAGCCATATTATGCTTATATGATCGATAGAACGACAATTACTATACTTATTAGTCTTATTATTATCAATCTAACTCATATTATTAGCCATATTATGCTTATATGATCGGTAGAACTACAATTACTATACTTATTTCTCTTATTATTATCAATCTAACTCATATTATTAGCCATACTATGCTTATGTGATCGATAGAACGACAATTACTATACTTATTAGTCTTATTATTATCAATCTAACTCATATTATTAGCCATATTATGCTTATATGATCGATAGAACGACAGTTACTATACTTATTACTCTTGTTATTTTCAATCGAACTCATATTATTAGCCACACTATGCTTATATGATCGACAGAACGACAGTTACTATACTTATTACACTCACTATTATCAATCTAACTCATATTATTAGCCATATTATGCTTATATGATCGGTAGAACGATAATTACTATACATATTACTCTTATTATTATCAATCTGACTCATATTATTAGCCATATTATGCTTATGTGATCGATAGAACGACAATTACTATACTTATTACTCTTATTATTATCAATCTAACTCATATTATTATCCATATTATGCTTATATGATCGGTAGAACTACAATTACTATACTTATTTCTCTTATTATTATCAATCTAACTCATATGATTAGCCATATTATGCTTATATGATCGATAGAACGACAATTACTATACTCATTACTCTTATTATTATCAATCTAACTCATATGATTAGCCATATTATGCTTGTATGATCGGTAGAACGATAATTACTATACTTATTACTCTTATTATTATCAATCTAACTCATATTATTAGCCACATTATGCTTATATGATCGATAGAACTACAATTACTATACCTATTACTCTTATTATTATCAATCTGGCTCATATTATTAACCATATTATGCAGATATGATCGATAGAACTACAACTACTATACTCATTACTCTTATTATTATCAATCTAACTCATATTATTAGCCATATTATGCTTATGTCATCGATAGAACGACAATGACTATACTTATTACTCTTATTATTATCAATCGATCTCATATTATTAGCCATACTATGCTTATATGATCGACAGAACGACAATTACTATACTTATTACACTCACTGTTATCAATCTAACTCATATTATTAACCATATTATGCAAATATGATCGATAGAACGACAATTACTATACTTATTACTCTTATTATTATCAACCTAACTCATATTATTAGCCATATTATGCTTATATGATCGGGAGAACGATAATTACTATACTTATTACTCTTATTATTATCAATCTAACTCATATTATTAGCCACATTATGCTTATATGATCGATAGAACTACAATTACTATACCTATTACTCTTATTATTATCAATCTAGTTCATATTATTAACCATATTATGCAGACATGATCGATGGAACTACAACTACTATACACATTACTCTTATTATTATCAATCTAACTCATATGATTAGCCATATTATGCTTGTATGATCGGTAGAACGATAATTACTATACCTATTACTCTTATTATTATCAATCTAACTCATATGATTAGCCATATTATGCTTGTATGATCGGTAGAACGATAATTACTATACTTATTACTCTTATTATTATCAATCTAACTCATATTATTAGCCACATTATGCTTATATGATCGATAGAACTACAATTACTATACCTATTACTCTTATTATTATCAATCTGGCTCATATTATTAACCATATTATGCAGATATGATCGATAGAACTACAACTACTATACTCATTACTCTTATTATTATCAATCTAACTCATATGATTAGCCATATTATGCTTATATGATCGATAGAACGACAATTACTATACTCATTACTCCTATTATTATCAATCTAACTCATATGATTAGCCATATTATGCTTGTATGATCGGTAGAACGATAATTACTATACTTATTACTCTTATTATTATCAATCTAACTCATATTATTAGCCACATTATGCTTATATGATCGATAGAACTACAATTACTATACCTATTACTCTTATTATTATCAATCTGGCTCATATTATTAACCATATTATGCAGATATGATCGATAGAACTACAACTACTATACTCATTACTCTTATTATTATCAATCTAACTCATATGATTAGCCATATTATGCTTATATGATCGATAGAACGACAATTACTATACTTATTAGTCTTATTATTATCAATCTAACTCATATTATTAGCCATATTATGCTTATATGATCGGTAGAACTACAATTACTATACTTATTTCTCTTATTATTATCAATCTAACTCATATTATTAGCCATACTATGCTTATGTGATCGATAGAACGACAATTACTATACTTATTAGTCTTATTATTATCAATCTAACTCATATTATTAGCCATATTATGCTTATATGATCGATAGAACGACAGTTACTATACTTATTACTCTTGTTATTTTCAATCGAACTCATATTATTAGCCACACTATGCTTATATGATCGACAGAACGACAGTTACTATACTTATTACACTCACTATTATCAATCTAACTCATATTATTAGCCATATTATGCTTATATGATCGGTAGGACGACAATTACTATACATATTACTCTTATTATTATCAATCTGACTCATATTATTAGCCATATTATGCTTATGTGATCGATAGAACGACAATTACTATACTTATTACTCTTATTATTATCAATCTAACTCATATTATTATCCATATTATGCTTATATGATTGATAGGACGACAATTACTATACTTATTACACTCACTGTTATCAATCTAACTCATATTATTAACCATATTATGCAAATATGATCGATAGAACGACAATTACTATACCTATTACTCTTATTATTATCAATCTGGCTCATATTATTAACCATATTATGCAGATATGATCGATAGAACTACAACTACTATACTCATTACTCTTATTATTATCAATCTAACTCATATGATTAGCCATATTATGCTTATATGATCGATAGAACGACAATTACTATACTCATTACTCTTATTATTATCAATCTAACTCATATGATTAGCCATATTATGCTTGTATGATCGGTAGAACGATAATTACTATACTTATTACTCTTATTATTATCAATCTAACTCATATTATTAGCCACATTATGCTTATATGATCGATAGAACTACAATTACTATACCTATTACTCTTATTATTATCAATCTGGCACATATTATTAACCATATTATGCAGATATGATCGATAGAACTACAACTACTATACTCATTACTCTTATTATTATCAATCTAACTCATATGATTAGCCATATTATGCTTATATGATCGATAGAACGACAATTACTATACTTATTAGTCTTATTATTATCAATCTAACTCATATTATTAGCCATATTATGCTTATATGATCGGTAGAACTACAATTACTATACTTATTTCTCTTATTATTATCAATCTAACTCATATTATTAGCCATACTATGCTTATGTGATCGATAGAACGACAATTACTATACTTATTAGTCTTATTATTATCAATCTAACTCATATTATTAGCCATATTATGCTTATATGATCGATAGAACGACAGTTATTATACTTATTACTCTTGTTATTTTCAATCGAACTCATATTATTAGCCACACTATGCTTATATGATCGACAGAACGACAGTTACTATACTTATTACACTCACTATTATCAATCTAACTCATATTATTAGCCATATTATGCTTATATGATCGGTAGAACGATAATTACTATACATATCACTCTTATTATTATCAATCTGACTCATATTATTAGCCATATTATGCTTATGTGATCGATAGAACGACAATTACTATACTTATTACTCTTATTATTATCAATCTAACTCATATTATTATCCATATTATGCTTATATGATCGGTAGAACTACAATTACTATACTTATTTCTCTTATTATTATCAATCTAACTCATATGATTAGCCATATTATGCTTATATGATCGATAGAACGACAATTACTATACTCATTACTCTTATTATTATCAATCTAACTCATATGATTAGCCATATTATGCTTGTATGATCGGTAGAACGATAATTACTATACTTATTACTCTTATTATTATCAATCTAACTCATATTATTAGCCACATTATGCTTATATGATCGATAGAACTACAATTACTATACCTATTACTCTTATTATTATCAATCTGGCTCATATTATTAACCATATTATGCAGATATGATCGATAGAACTACAACTACTATACTCATTACTCTTATTATTATCAATCCAACTCATATTATTAGCCATATTATGCTTATGTCATCGATAGAACGACAATGACTATACTTATTACTCTTATTATTATCAATCGATCTCATATTATTAGCCATACTATGCTTATATGATCGACAGAACGACAATTACTATACTTATTACACTCACTGTTATCAATCTAACGCATATTATTAACCATATTATGCAAATATGATCGATAGAACGACAATTACTATACTTATTACTCTTATTATTATCAACCTAACTCATATTATTAGCCATATTATGCTTATATGATCGGGAGAACGATAATTACTATACTTATTACTCTTATTATTATCAATCTAACTCATATTATTAGCCACATTATGCTTATATGATCGATAGAACTACAGTTACTATACCTATTACTCTTATTATTATCAATCTAGCTCATATTATTAACCATATTATGCAGATATGATCGATAGAACTACAACTACTATACTCATTACTCTTATTATTATCAATCTAACTCATATTATTAGCCATATTATGCTTATGTCATCGATAGAACGACAATGACTATACTTATTACTCTTATTATTATCAATCGATCTCATATTATTAGCCATACTATGCTTATATGATCGACAGAACGACAATCACTATACTCACTACAGTTACTACTATCAATCTAACTCATATTATTAGCCATGTTATGCTTATGTGATCGATAGAACGACAATTACTATACTCATTACTCTTATTATTATCAATCTAACTCATATTATTAGCAATATTATGCTTATATGATCGATAGAACGACAATTACTATACTTATTACTCTTATTATTATCAATCTAACTCATATTATTAGCCATATTATGCTTATATGATCGACAGAACGACAATTACTATACTTATTAGTCTTACTATCATCAATCTAACTCATATTATTAGCCATATTATGCTTATATGATCGGTAGAACTACAATTACTATACTTATTTCTCTTATTATTATCAATCTAACTCATATTATTAACCATATTATGCAGATATGATCGATAGAACTACAACTACTATACTCATTACTCTTATTATTATCATTCTAACTCATATTATTAGCCATATTATGCTTATATGATTGATAGGACGACAATTACTATACTTATTACACTCACTGTTATCAATCTAACTCATATTATTAACCATATTATGCAAATATGATCGATAGAACGACAATTACTATACCTATTACTCTTATTATTATCAATCTGGCTCATATTATTAACCATATTATGCAGATATGATCGATAGAACTACAACTACTATACTCATTACTCTTATTATTATCAATCTAACTCATATGATTAGCCATATTATGCTTATATGATCGATAGAACGACAATTACTATACTCATTACTCTTATTATTATCAATCTAACTCATATGATTAGCCATATTATGCTTGTATGATCGGTAGAACGATAATTACTATACTTATTACTCTTATTATTATCAATCTAACTCATATTATTAGCCACATTATGCTTATATGATCGATAGAACTACAATTACTATACCTATTACTCTTATTATTATCAATCTGGCTCATATTATTAACCATATTATGCAGATATGATCGATAGAACTACAACTACTATACTCATTACTCTTATTATTATCAATCTAACTCATATGATTAGCCATATTATGCTTATATGATCGATAGAACGACAATTACTATACTTATTAGTCTTATTATTATCAATCTAACTCATATTATTAGCCATATTATGCTTATATGATCGGTAGAACTACAATTACTATACTTATTTCTCTTATTATTATCAATCTAACTCATATTATTAGCCATATTATGCTTATATGATCGATAGAACGACAGTTACTATACTTATTACTCTTGTTATTTTCAATCGAACTCATATTATTAGCCACACTATGCTTATATGATCGACAGAACGACAGTTACTATACTTATTACACTCACTATTATCAATCTAACTCATATTATTAGCCATATTATGCTTATATGATCGGTAGAACGATAATTACTATACATATTACTCTTATTAGTATCAATCTGACTCATATTATTAGCCATATTATGCTTATGTGATCGATAGAACGACAATTACTATACTTATTACTCTTATTATTATCAATCGATCTCATATTATTAGCCATACTATGCTTATATGATCGACAGAACGACAATTACTATACTTATTACACTCACTGTTATCAATCTAACGCATATTATTAACCATATTATGCAAATATGATCGATAGAACGACAATTACTATACTTATTACTCTTATTATTATCAACCTAACTCATATTATTAGCCATATTATGCTTATATGATCGGGAGAACGATAATTACTATACTTATTACTCTTATTATTATCAATCTAGCTCATATTATTAACCATATTATGCAGATATGATCGATAGAACTACAACTACTATACTCATTACTCTTATTATTATCAATCTAACTCATATTATTAGCCATATTATGCTTATGTCATCGATAGAACGACAATGACTATACTTATTACTCTTATTATTATCAATCGATCTCATATTATTAGCCATACTATGCTTATATGATCGACAGAACGACAATCACTATACTCACTACAGTTATTACTATCAATCTAACTCATATTATTAGCCATGTTATGCTTATGTGATCGATAGAACGACAATTACTATACTCATTACTCTTATTATTATCAATCTAACTCATATTATTAGCAATATTATGCTTATATGATCGATAGAACGACAATTACTATACTTATTACTCTTATTATTATCAATCTAACTCATATTATTAGCCATATTATGCTTATATGATCGACAGAACGACAATTACTATACTTATTAGTCTTACTATCATCAATCTAACTCATATTATTAGCCATATTATGCTTATATGATCGGTAGAACTACAATTACTATACTTATTTCTCTTATTATTATCAATCTAACTCATATTATTAACCATATTATGCAGATATGATCGATAGAACTACAACTACTATACTCATTACTCTTATTATTATCATTCTAACTCATATTATTAGCCATATTATGCTTATATGATTGATAGGACGACAATTACTATACTTATTACACTCACTGTTATCAATCTAACTCATATTATTAACCATATTATGCAAATATGATCGATAGAACGACAATTACTATACCTATTACTCTTATTATTATCAATCTGGCTCATATTATTAACCATATTATGCAGATATGATCGATAGAACTACAACTACTATACTCATTACTCTTATTATTATCAATCTAACTCATATGATTAGCCATATTATGCTTATATGATCGATAGAACGACAATTACTATACTCATTACTCTTATTATTATCAATCTAACTCATATGATTAGCCATATTATGCTTGTATGATCGGTAGAACGATAATTACTATACTTATTACTCTTATTATTATCAATCTAACTCATATTATTAGCCACATTATGCTTATATGATCGATAGAACTACAATTACTATACCCATTACTCTTATTATTATCAATCTGGCTCATATTATTAACCATATTATGCAGATATGATCGATAGAACTACAACTACTATACTCATTACTCTTATTATTATCAATCTAACTCATATGATTAGCCATATTATGCTTATATGATCGATAGAACGACAATTACTATACTCATTACTCTTATTATTATCAATCTAACTCATATGATTAGCCATATTATGCTTGTATGATCGGTAGAACGATAATTACTATACTTATTACTCTTATTATTATCAATCTAACTCATATTATTAGCCACATTATGCTTATATGATCGATAGAACTACAATTACTATACCTATTACTCTTATTATTATCAATCTGGCTCATATTATTAACCATATTATGCAGATATGATCGATAGAACTACAACTACTGTACTCATTACTCTTATTGTTATCAATCTAACTCATATGATTAGCCATATTATGCTTATATGATCGATAGAACGACAATTACTATACTTATTAGTCTTATTATTATCAATCTAACTCATATTATTAGCCATATTATGCTTATATGATCGGTAGAACTACAATTACTATACTTATTTCTCTTATTATTATCAATCTAACTCATATTATTAGCCATATTATGCTTATATGATCGATAGAACGACAGTTACTATACTTATTACTCTTGTTATTTTCAATCGAACTCATATTATTAGCCACACTATGCTTATATGATCGACAGAACGACAGTTACTATACTTATTACACTCACTATTATCAATCTAACTCATATTATTAGCCATATTATGCTTATATGATCGGTAGAACGATAATTACTATACATATTACTCTTATTAGTATCAATCTGACTCATATTATTAGCCATATTATGCTTATGTGATCGATAGAACGACAATTACTATACTTATTACTCTTATTATTATCAATCGATCTCATATTATTAGCCATACTATGCTTATATGATCGACAGAACGACAATTACTATACTTATTACACTCACTGTTATCAATCTAACGCATATTATTAACCATATTATGCAAATATGATCGATAGAACGACAAATACTATACTTATTACTCTTATTATTATCAACCTAACTCATATTATTAGCCATATTATGCTTATATGATCGGGAGAACGATAATTACTATACTTATTACTCTTATTATTATCAATCTAACTCATATTATTAGCCACATTATGCTTATATGATCGATAGAACTACAGTTACTATACCTATTACTCTTATTATTATCAATCTAGCTCATATTATTAACCATATTATGCAGATATGATCGATAGAACTACAACTACTATACTCATTACTCTTATTATTATCAATCTAACTCATATTATTAGCCATATTATGCTTATGTCATCGATAGAACGACAATGACTATACTTATTACTCTTATTATTATCAATCGATCTCATATTATTAGCCATACTATGCTTATATGATCGACAGAACGAAAATCACTATACTCACTGCAGTTATTACTATCAATCTAACTCATATTATTAGCCATGTTATGCTTATGTGATCGATAGAACGACAATTACTATACTCATTACTCTTATTATTATCAATCTAACTCATATTATTAGCAATATTATGCTTATATGATCGATAGAACGACAATTACTATACTTATTACTCTTATTATTATCAATCTAACTCATATTATTAGCCATATTATGCTTATATGATCGACAGAACGACAATTACTATACTTATTAGTCTTACTATCATCAATCTAACTCATATTATTAGCCATATTATGCTTATATGATCGGTAGAACTACAATTACTATACTTATTTCTCTTATTATTATCAATCTAACTCATATTATTAACCATATTATGCAGATATGATCGATAGAACTACAACTACTATACTCATTACTCTTATTATTATCATTCTAACTCATATTATTAGCCATATTATGCTTATATGATTGATAGGACGACAATTACTATACTTATTACACTCACTGTTATCAATCTAACTCATATTATTAACCATATTATGCAAATATGATCGATAGAACGACAATTACTATACCTATTACTCTTATTATTATCAATCTGGCTCATATTATTAACCATATTATGCAGATATGATCGATAGAACTACAACTACTATACTCATTACTCTTATTATTATCAATCTAACTCATATGATTAGCCATATTATGCTTATATGATCGATAGAACGACAATTACTATACTCATTACTCTTATTATTATCAATCTAACTCATATGATTAGCCATATTATGCTTGTATGATCGGTAGAACGATAATTACTATACTTATTACTCTTATTATTATCAATCTAACTCATATTATTAGCCACATTATGCTTATATGATCGATAGAACTACAATTACTATACCTATTACTCTTATTATTATCAATCTGGCTCATATTATTAACCATATTATGCAGATATGATCGATAGAACTACAACTACTATACTCATTACTCTTATTATTATCAATCTAACTCATATGATTAGCCATATTATGCTTATATGATCGATAGAACGACAATTACTATACTTATTAGTCTTATTATTATCAATCTAACTCATATTATTAGCCATATTATGCTTATATGATCGGTAGAACTACAATTACTATACTTATTTCTCTTATTATTATCAATCTAACTCATATTATTAGCCATACTATGCTTATGTGATCGATAGAACGACAATTACTATACTTATTAGTCTTATTATTATCAATCTAACTCATATTATTAGCCATATTATGCTTATATGATCGATAGAACGACAGTTACTATACTTATTACTCTTGTTATTTCCAATCGAACTCATATTATTAGCCACACTATGCTTATATGATCGACAGAACGACAGTTACTATACTTATTACACTCACTATTATCAATCTAACTCATATTATTAGCCATATTATGCTTATATGATCGGTAGAACGATAATTACTATACATATTGCTCTTATTATTATCAATCTGACTCATATTATTAGCCATATTATGCTTATGTGATCGATAGAACGACAATTACTATACTTATTACTCTTATTATTATCAATCTAACTCATATTATTATCCATATTATGCTTATATGATCGGTAGAACTACAATTACTATACTTATTTCTCTTATTATTATCAATCTAACTCATATTATTAGCCATATCATGCTTATATGATCGGTAGAACGATAATTACTATACTTTTTACTCTTGTTATTATCAATCTAACTCATATTATTAGCCATATTATGCTTATATGATCGGAAGAACGATAATTACTATACTTATTACTCTTGTTATTATCAATCTAACTCATATTATTAGCCACATTATGCTTATATGATCGATAGAACTACAGTTACTATACCTATTACTCTTATTATTATCAATCTAGCTCATATTATTAACCATATTATGCAGATATGATCGATAGAACTACAACTACTATACTCATTACTCTTATTATTATCAATCTAACTCATATTATTAGCCATATTATGCTTATGTCATCGATAGAACGACAATGACTATACTTATTACTCTTATTATTATCAATCGATCTCATATTATTAGCCATACTGTGCTTATATGATCGACAGAACGACAATTACTATACTTATTACACTCACTATTATCAATCTAACTCATATTATTAGCCATATTATGCTTATATGATCGGTAGAACGATAATTACTATACTTCTTACTCTTATTATTATCAATCTAACTCATATTATTAACCATATTATGCAGATATGATCGATAGAACTACAACTACTATACTCATTACTCTTATTATTATCATTCTAACTCATATGATTAGCCATATTATGCTTATATGATTGATAGGACGACAATTACTATACTTATTACACTCACTGTTATCAATCTAACTCATATTATTAACCATATTATGCAAATATGATCGATAGAACGACAATTACTATACTTATTACTCTTATTATTATCAACCTAACTCATATTATTAGCCATATTATGCTTATATGATCGACAGAACGACAATTACTATACTCATTACTCTTATTATTATCAATCTAACTCATATTATTAGCCATATTATGCTTATATGATCGATAGAACGACAATTACTATACTCACTACTGTTATTACTATCCATCTAACTCATATTATTAGCCATATTATGCTTATGTGATCGATAGAACGACAATTACTATACTTATTACTCTTATTATTATCAATCTAACACATGTTATTAGCCATACTATGCTTATATGATCGATAGAACGACAATTACTATACTCAGTGCTGTTATTACTATCCATCTAACTCATATTATTACCCATATTATGCTTATGTGATCGATAGAACGACAATTACTATACTTATTACTCTTATTATTATCAATCTCACTCATATTATTAGCCATATTATGCTTGTATGATCGGTAGAACGATAATTACTATACTTATTACTCTTATTATTATCAATCTTACTCATATTATTAGCCACATTATGCTTATATGATCGATAGAACTACAATTACTATACCTATTACTTTTATTATTATCAATCTGGCTCATATTATTAACCATATTATGCAGATATGATCGATAGAACTACAACTACTATACTCATTACTCTTCTTATTATCAATCTAACTCATTTGATTAGCCATATTATGCTTGTATGATCGGTAGAACCATAATTACTATACTTATTACTCTTATTACTATCAATCTAACTCATATTATTAGCCATATTATGCTTATATGATCGATAGAACGACAATTACTATACTTTTTACTCTTATTGTTATCAATCTAACTCATATTATTAACCATATTATGCAGATATGATCGATAGAACTACAACTACTATACTCATTACTCTTATTATTATCAATCTAACTCATATTATTAGCCACATTATGCTTATATGATCGATAGAACGACAATTACTATACTCATTACTCTTATTATTATCAATCTAACTCATATTATTAGCCATATTATGCTTATATGATCGATAGAACGACAATTACTATACTCATTACTCTTATTATTATCAATCTAACTCATATGATTAGCCATATTATGCTTGTATGATCGGTAGAACGATAATTACTATACTTATTACTCTTATTATTATCAATCTAACTCATATTATTAGCCACATTATGCTTATATGATCGATAGAACTACAATTACTATACCTATTACTCTTATTATTATCAATCTGGCACATATTATTAACCATATTATGCAGATATGATCGATAGAACTACAACTACTATACTCATTACTCTTATTATTATCAATCTAACTCATATGATTAGCCATATTATGCTTATATGATCGATAGAACGACAATTACTATACTTATTAGTCTTATTATTATCAATCTAACTCATATTATTAGCCATATTATGCTTATATGATCGGTAGAACTACAATTACTATACTTATTTCTCTTATTATTATCAATCTAACTCATATTATTAGCCATACTATGCTTATGTGATCGATAGAACGACAATTACTATACTTATTAGTCTTATTATTATCAATCTAACTCATATTATTAGCCATATTATGCTTATATGATCGATAGAACGACAGTTACTATACTTATTACTCTTGTTATTTTCAATCGAACTCATATTATTAGCCACACTATGCTTATATGATCGACAGAACGACAGTTACTATACTTATTACACTCACTATTATCAATCTAACTCATATTATTAGCCATATTATGCTTATATGATCGGTAGAACGATAATTACTATACATATTACTCTTATTATTATCAATCTGACTCATATTATTAGCCATATTATGCTTATGTGATCGATAGAACGACAATTACTATACTTATTACTCTTATTATTATCAATCTAACTCATATTATTATCCATATTATGCTTATATGATCGGTAGAACTACAATTACTATACTTATTTCTCTTATTATTATCAATCTGACTCATATGATTAGCCATATTATGCTTATATGATCGATAGAACTACAATTACTATACCTATTACTCTTGTTATTATCAATCTGGCTCATATTAGTAACCATATTATGCAGATATGATCGATAGAACTACAACTACTATACTCATTACTCTTATTATTATCAATCTAACTCATATTATTAGCCATATTATGCTTATGTCATCGATAGAACGACAATGACTATACTTATTACTCTTATTATTATCAATCGATCTCATATTATTAGCCATACTATGCTTATATGATCGACAGAACGACAATTACTATACTTATTACACTCACTGTTATCAATCTAACGCATATTATTAACCATATTATGCAAATATGATCGATAGAACGACAATTACTATACTTATTACTCTTATTATTATCAACCTAACTCATATTATTAGCCATATTATGCTTATATGATCGGGAGAACGATAATTACTATACTTATTACTCTTATTATTATCAATCTAACTCATATTATTAGCCACATTATGCTTATATGATCGATAGAACTACAGTTACTATACCTATTACTCTTATTATTATCAATCTAGCTCATATTATTAACCATATTATGCAGATATGATCGATAGAACTACAACTACTATACTCATTACTCTTATTATTATCAATCTAACTCATATTATTAGCCATATTATGCTTATGTCATCGATAGAACGACAATGACTATACTTATTACTCTTATTATTATCAATCGATCTCATATTATTAGCCATACTATGCTTATATGATCGACAGAACGACAATCACTATACTCACTACAGTTATTACTATCAATCTAACTCATATTATTAGCCATGTTATGCTTATGTGATCGATAGAACGACAATTACTATACTCATTACTCTTATTATTATCAATCTAACTCATATTATTAGCAATATTATGCTTATATGATCGATAGAACGACAATTACTATACTTATTACTCTTATTATTATCAATCTAACTCATATTATTAGCCATATTATGCTTATATGATCGACAGAACGACAATTACTATACTTATTAGTCTTACTATCATCAATCTAACTCATATTATTAGCCATATTATGCTTATATGATCGGTAGAACTACAATTACTATACTTATTTCTCTTATTATTATCAATCTAACTCATATTATTAACCATATTATGCAGATATGATCGATAGAACTACAACTACTATACTCATTACTCTTATTATTATCATTCTAACTCATATTATTAGCCATATTATGCTTATATGATTGATAGGACGACAATTACTATACTTATTACACTCACTGTTATCAATCTAACTCATATTATTAACCATATTATGCAAATATGATCGATAGAACGACAATTACTATACCTATTACTCTTATTATTATCAATCTGGCTCATATTATTAACCATATTATGCAGATATGATCGATAGAACTACAACTACTATACTCATTACTCTTATTATTATCAATCTAACTCATATGATTAGCCATATTATGCTTATATGATCGATAGAACGACAATTACTATACTCATTACTCTTATTATTATCAATCTAACTCATATGATTAGCCATATTATGCTTGTATGATCGGTAGAACGATAATTACTATACTTATTACTCTTATTATTATCAATCTAACTCATATTATTAGCCACATTATGCTTATATGATCGATAGAACTACAATTACTATACCTATTACTCTTATTATTATCAATCTGGCTCATATTATTAACCATATTATGCAGATATGATCGATAGAACTACAACTACTATACTCATTACTCTTATTATTATCAATCTAACTCATATGATTAGCCATATTATGCTTATATGATCGATAGAACGACAATTACTATACTTATTAGTCTTATTATTATCAATCTAACTCATATTATTAGCCATATTATGCTTATATGATCGGTAGAACTACAATTACTATACTTATTTCTCTTATTATTATCAATCTAACTCATATTATTAGCCATACTATGCTTATGTGATCGATAGAACGACAATTACTATACTTATTAGTCTTATTATTATCAATCTAACTCATATTATTAGCCATATTATGCTTATATGATCGATAGAACGACAGTTACTATACTTATTACTCTTGTTATTTTCAATCGAACTCATATTATTAGCCACACTATGCTTATATGATCGACAGAACGACAGTTACTATACTTATTACACTCACTATTATCAATCTAACTCATATGATTAGCCATATTATGCTTATATGATCGATAGAACGACAATTACTATACTCATTACTCTTATTATTATCAATCTAACTCATATGATTAGCCATATTATGCTTGTATGATCGGTAGAACGATAATTACTATACTTATTACTCTTATTATTATCAATCTAACTCATATTCTTAGCCACATTATGCTTATATGATCGATAGAACTACAGTTACTATACCTATTACTCTTATTATTATCAATCTAGCTCATATTATTAACCATATTATGCAGATATGATCGATAGAACTACAACTACTATACTCATTACTCTTATTATTATCAATCTAACTCATATTATTAGCCATATTATGCTTATGTCATCGATAGAACGACAATGACTATACTTATTACTCTTATTATTATCAATCGATCTCATATTATTAGCCATACTATGCTTATATGATCGACAGAACGACAATCACTATACTCACTACAGTTATTACTATCAATCTAACTCATATTATTAGCCATGTTATGCTTATGTGATCGATAGAACGACAATTACTATACTCATTACTCTTGTTATTATCAATCTAACTCATATTATTAGCAATATTATGCTTATATGATCGATAGAACGACAATTACTATACTTATTACTCTTATTATTATCAATCTAACTCATATTATTAGCCATATTATGCTTATATGATCGACAGAACGACAATTACTATACTTATTAGTCTTACTATCATCAATCTAACTCATATTATTAGCCATATTATGCTTATATGATCGGTAGAACTACAATTACTATACTTATTTCTCTTATTATTATCAATCTAACTCATATTATTAACCATATTATGCAGATATGATCGATAGAACTACAACTACTATACTCATTACTCTTATTATTATCATTCTAACTCATATTATTAGCCATATTATGCTTATATGATTGATAGGACGACAATTACTATACTTATTACACTCACTGTTATCAATCTAACTCATATTATTAACCATATTATGCAAATATGATCGATAGAACGACAATTACTATACCTATTACTCTTATTATTATCAATCTGGCTCATATTATTAACCATATTATGCAGATATGATCGATAGAACTACAACTACTATACTCATTACTCTTATTATTATCAATCTAACTCATATGATTAGCCATATTATGCTTATATGATCGATAGAACGGCAATTACTATACTCATTACTCTTATTATTATCAATCTAACTCATATGATTAGCCATATTATGCTTGTATGATCGGTAGAACGATAATTACTATACTTATTACTCTTATTATTATCAATCTAACTCATATTATTAGCCACATTATGCTTATATGATCGATAGAACTACAATTACTATACCTATTACTCTTATTATTATCAATCTGGCTCATATTATTAACCATATTATGCAGATATGATCGATAGAACTACAACTACTATACTCATTACTCTTATTATTATCAATCTAACTCATATGATTAGCCATATTATGCTTATATGATCGATAGAACGACAATTACTATACTTATTAGTCTTATTATTATCAATCTAACTCATATTATTAGCCATATTATGCTTATATGATCGGTAGAACTACAATTACTATACTTATTTCTCTTATTATTATCAATCTAACTCATATTATTAGCCATACTATGCTTATGTGATCGATAGAACGACAATTACTATACTTATTAGTCTTATTATTATCAATCTAACTCATATTATTAGCCATATTATGCTTATATGATCGATAGAACGACAGTTACTATACTTATTACTCTTGTTATTTCCAATCGAACTCATATTATTAGCCACACTATGCTTATATGATCGACAGAACGACAGTTACTATACTTATTACACTCACTATTATCAATCTAACTCATATTATTAGCCATATTATGCTTATATGATCGGTAGAACGATAATTACTATACATATTGCTCTTATTATTATCAATCTGACTCATATTATTAGCCATATTATGCTTATGTGATCGATAGAACGACAATTACTATACTTATTACTCTTATTATTATCAATCTAACTCATATTATTATCCATATTATGCTTATATGATCGGTAGAACTACAATTACTATACTTATTTCTCTTATTATTATCAATCTAACTCATATTATTAGCCATATCATGCTTATATGATCGGTAGAACGATAATTACTATACTTTTTACTCTTGTTATTATCAACCTAACTCATATTATTAGCCATATTATGCTTATATGATCGGAAGAACGATAATTACTATACTTATTACTCTTGTTATTATCAATCTAACTCATATTATTAGCCACATTATGCTTATATGATCGATAGAACTACAGTTACTATACCTATTACTCTTATTATTATCAATCTGGCTCATATTAGTAACCATATTATGCAGATATGATCGATAGAACTACAACTACTATACTCATTACTCTTATTATTATCAATCTAACTCATATTATTAGCCATATTATGCTTATGTCATCGATAGAACGACAATGACTATACTTATTACTCTTATTATTATCAATCGATCTCATATTATTAGCCATACTATGCTTATATGATCGACAGAACGACAATTACTATACTTATTACACTCACTGTTATCAATCTAACGCATATTATTAACCATATTATGCAAATATGATCGATAGAACGACAATTACTATACTTATTACTCTTATTATTATCAATCTAACTCATATTATTAGCAATATTATGCTTATATGATCGATAGAACTACAACTACTATACTCATTACTCTTATTATTATCAATCTAACTCATATTATTAGCCATATTATGCTTATGTCATCGATAGAACGACAATGACTATACTTATTACTCTTATTATTATCAATCGATCTCATATTATTAGCCATACTATGCTTATATGATCGACAGAACGACAATCACTATACTCACTACAGTTATTACTATCAATCTAACTCATATTATTAGCCATGTTATGCTTATGTGATCGATAGAACGACAATTACTATACTCATTACTCTTATTATTATCAATCTAACTCATATTATTAGCAATATTATGCTTATATGATCGATAGAACGACAATTACTATACTTATTACTCTTATTATTATCAATCTAACTCATATTATTAGCCATATTATGCTTATATGATCGACAGAACGACAATTACTATACTTATTAGTCTTACTATCATCAATCTAACTCATATTATTAGCCATATTATGCTTATATGATCGGTAGAACTACAATTACTATACTTATTTCTCTTATTATTATCAATCTAACTCATATTATTAACCATATTATGCAGATATGATCGATAGAACTACAACTACTATACTCATTACTCTTATTATTATCATTCTAACTCATATTATTAGCCATATTATGCTTATATGATTGATAGGACGACAATTACTATACTTATTACACTCACTGTTATCAATCTAACTCATATTATTAACCATATTATGCAAATATGATCGATAGAACGACAATTACTATACCTATTACTCTTATTATTATCAATCTGGCTCATATTATTAACCATATTATGCAGATATGATCGATAGAACTACAACTACTATACTCATTACTCTTATTATTATCAATCTAACTCATATGATTAGCCATATTATGCTTATATGATCGATAGAACGACAATTACTATACTCATTACTCTTATTATTATCAATCTAACTCATATGATTAGCCATATTATGCTTGTATGATCGGTAGAACGATAATTACTATACTTATTACTCTTATTATTATCAATCTAACTCATATTATTAGCCACATTATGCTTATATGATCGATAGAACTACAATTACTATACCTATTACTCTTATTATTATCAATCTGGCTCATATTATTAACCATATTATGCAGATATGATCGATAGAACTACAACTACTATACTCATTACTCTTATTATTATCAATCTAACTCATATGATTAGCCATATTATGCTTATATGATCGATAGAACGACAATTACTATACTTATTAGTCTTATTATTATCAATCTAACTCATATTATTAGCCATATTATGCTTATATGATCGGTAGAACTACAATTACTATACTTATTTCTCTTATTATTATCAATCTAACTCATATTATTAGCCATACTATGCTTATGTGATCGATAGAACGACAATTACTATACTTATTAGTCTTATTATTATCAATCTAACTCATATTATTAGCCATATTATGCTTATATGATCGATAGAACGACAGTTACTATACTTATTACTCTTGTTATTTTCAATCGAACTCATATTATTAGCCACACTATGCTTATATGATCGACAGAACGACAGTTACTATACTTATTACACTCACTATTATCAATCTAACTCATATTATTAGCCATATTATGCTTATATGATCGGTAGAACGATAATTACTATACATATTACTCTTATTAGTATCAATCTGACTCATATTATTAGCCATATTATGCTTATGTGATCGATAGAACGACAATTACTATACTTATTACTCTTATTATTATCAATCTAACTCATATTATTATCCATATTATGCTTATATGATCGGTAGAACTACAATTACTATACTTATTTCTCTTATTATTATCAATCTAACTCATATGATTAGCCATATTATGCTTATATGATCGATAGAACGACAATTACTATACTCATTACTCTTATTATTATCAATCTAACTCATATGATTAGCCATATTATGCTTGTATGATCGGTAGAACGATAATTACTATACTTATTACTCTTATTATTATCAATCTAACTCATATTCTTAGCCACATTATGCTTATATGATCGATAGAACTACAGTTACTATACCTATTACTCTTATTATTATCAATCTAGCTCATATTATTAACCATATTATGCAGATATGATCGATAGAACTACAACTACTATACTCATTACTCTTATTATTATCAATCTAACTCATATTATTAGCCATATTATGCTTATGTCATCGATAGAACGACAATGACTATACTTATTACTCTTATTATTATCAATCGATCTCATATTATTAGCCATACTATGCTTATATGATCGACAGAACGACAATCACTATACTCACTACAGTTATTACTATCAATCTAACTCATATTATTAGCCATATTATGCTTATATGATCGACAGAACGACAATTACTATACTTATTAGTCTTACTATCATCAATCTAACTCATATTATTAGCCATATTATGCTTATATGATCGGTAGAACTACAATTACTATACTTATTTCTCTTATTATTATCAATCTAACTCATATTATTAACCATATTATGCAGATATGATCGATAGAACTACAACTACTATACTCATTACTCTTATTATTATCATTCTAACTCATATTATTAGCCATATTATGCTTATATGATTGATAGGACGACAATTACTATACTTATTACACTCACTGTTATCAATCTAACTCATATTATTAACCATATTATGCAAATATGATCGATAGAACGACAATTACTATACCTATTACTCTTATTATTATCAATCTGGCTCATATTATTAACCATATTATGCAGATATGATCGATAGAACTACAACTACTATACTCATTACTCTTATTATTATCAATCTAACTCATATGATTAGCCATATTATGCTTATATGATCGATAGAACGACAATTACTATACTCATTACTCTTATTATTATCAATCTAACTCATATGATTAGCCATATTATGCTTGTATGATCGGTAGAACGATAATTACTATACTTATTACTCTTATTATTATCAATCTAACTCATATTATTAGCCACATTATGCTTATATGATCGATAGAACTACAATTACTATACCTATTACTCTTATTATTATCAATCTGGCTCATATTATTAACCATATTATGCAGATATGATCGATAGAACTACAACTACTATACTCATTACTCTTATTATTATCAATCTAACTCATATGATTAGCCATATTATGCTTATATGATCGATAGAACGACAATTACTATACTTATTAGTCTTATTATTATCAATCTAACTCATATTATTAGCCATATTATGCTTATATGATCGGTAGAACTACAATTACTATACTTATTTCTCTTATTATTATCAATCTAACTCATATTATTAGCCATACTATGCTTATGTGATCGATAGAACGACAATTACTATACTTATTAGTCTTATTATTATCAATCTAACTCATATTATTAGCCATATTATGCTTATATGATCGATAGAACGACAGTTACTATACTTATTACTCTTGTTATTTCCAATCGAACTCATATTATTAGCCACACTATGCTTATATGATCGACAGAACGACAGTTACTATACTTATTACACTCACTATTATCAATCTAACTCATATTATTAGCCATATTATGCTTATATGATCGGTAGAACGATAATTACTATACATATTGCTCTTATTATTATCAATCTGACTCATATTATTAGCCATATTATGCTTATGTGATCGATAGAACGACAATTACTATACTTATTACTCTTATTATTATCAATCTAACTCATATTATTATCCATATTATGCTTATATGATCGGTAGAACTACAATTACTATACTTATTTCTCTTATTATTATCAATCTAACTCATATTATTAGCCATATCATGCTTATATGATCGGTAGAACGATAATTACTATACTTTTTACTCTTGTTATTATCAATCTAACTCATATTATTAGCCATATTATGCTTATATGATCGGAAGAACGATAATTACTATACTTATTACTCTTGTTATTATCAATCTAACTCATATTATTAGCCACATTATGCTTATATGATCGATAGAACTACAGTTACTATACCTATTACTCTTATTATTATCAATCTAGCTCATATTATTAACCATATTATGCAGATATGATCGATAGAACTACAACTACTATACTCATTACTCTTATTATTATCAATCTAACTCATATTATTAGCCATATTATGCTTATGTCATCGATAGAACGACAGTTACTATACTTATTACTCTTGTTATTTTCAATCGAACTCATATTATTAGCCACACTATGCTTATATGATCGACAGAACGACAGTTACTATACTTATTACACTCACTATTATCAATCTAACTCATATTATTAGCCATATTATGCTTATATGATCGGTAGAACGATAATTACTATACATATTACTCTTATTAGTATCAATCTGACTCATATTATTAGCCATATTATGCTTATGTGATCGATAGAACGACAATTACTATACTTATTACTCTTATTATTATCAATCTAACTCATATTATTATCCATATTATGCTTATATGATCGGTAGAACTACAATTACTATACTTATTTCTCTTATTATTATCAATCTAACTCATATGATTAGCCATATTATGCTTATATGATCGATAGAACGACAATTACTATACTCATTACTCTTATTATTATCAATCTAACTCATATGATTAGCCATATTATGCTTGTATGATCGATAGAACGACAGTTACTATACTTATTACTCTTATTATTATCAATCTAACTCATATTATTAGCCATATTATGCTTGTATGATCGGTAGAACGATAATTACTATACTTATTACTCTTATTATTATCAATCTTACTCATATTATTAGCCACATTATGCTTATATGATCGATAGAACTACAATTACTATACCTATTACTTTTATTATTATCAATCTGGCTCATATTATTAACCATATTATGCAGATATGATCGATAGAACTACAACTACTATACTCATTACTCTTCTTATTATCAATCTAACTCATTTGATTAGCCATATTATGCTTGTATGATCGGTAGAACCATAATTACTATACTTATTACTCTTATTACTATCAATCTAACTCATATTATTAGCCATATTATGCTTATATGATCGATAGAACGACAATTACTATACTTTTTACTCTTATTGTTATCAATCTAACTCATATTATTAACCATATTATGCAGATATGATCGATAGAACTACAACTACTATACTCATTACTCTTATTATTATCAATCTAACTCATATTATTAGCCACATTATGCTTATATGATCGATAGAACGACAATTACTATACTCATTACTCTTATTATTATCAATCTAACTCATATTATTAGCCATATTATGCTTATATGATCGATAGAACGACAGTCACTATACTCACTACAGTTATTACTATCAATCTAACTCATATTATTAGCCATGTTATGCTTATGTGATCGATAGAACGACAATTACTATACTCATTACTCTTATTATTATCAATCTAACTCATATTATTAGCAATATTATGCTTATATGATCGATAGAACGACAATTACGATACTTATTACTCTTATTATTATCAATCTAACTCATATTATTAGCCATATTATGCTTATATGATCGACAGAACGACAATTACTATACTTATTAGTCTTACTATCATCAATCTAACTCATATTATTAGCCATATTATGCTTATATGATCGGTAGAACTACAATTACTATACTTATTTCTCTTATTATTATCAATCTAACTCATATTATTAACCATATTATGCAGATATGATCGATAGAACTACAACTACTATACTCATTACTCTTATTATTATCATTCTAACTCATATTATTAGCCATATTATGCTTATATGATTGATAGGACGACAATTACTATACTTATTACACTCACTGTTATCAATCTAACTCATATTACTAACCATATTATGCAAATATGATCGATAGAACGACAATTACTATACTTATTACTCTTATTATTATCAACCTAACTCATATTATTAGCCATATTATGCTTATATGATCGACAGAACGACAATTACTATACTCATTACTCTTATTATTATCAATCTAACTCATATTATTAGCCATATTATGCTTATATGATCGATAGAACGACAATTACTATACTCACTACTGTTATTACTATCCATCTAACTCATATTATTAGCCATATTATGCTTATATGAACGATAGAACGACAATTACTATACTTTTTACTCTTATTGTTATCAGTCTAACTCATATTATTAACCATATTATGCAGATATGATCGATAGAACTACAACTACTATACTCATTACTCTTATTATTATCATTCTAACTCATATTATTAGCCATATTATGCTTATATGATCGATAGAACGACAATTACTATACTCATTACTCTTATTATTATCAATCTAACTCATATTATTAGCCATATTATGTTTATATGATCGATATAACTACAATTACTATACCTATTACTCTTATTATTATCAATCTAGTTCATATTATTAACCATATTATGCAGATATGATCGATGGAACTACAACTACTATACTCATTACTCTTATTATTATCAATCTAACTCATATGATTAGCCATATTATGCTTGTATGATCGGTAGAACGATAATTACTATACTTATTACTCTTATTATTATCAATCTAACTCATATTATTAGCCACATTATGCTTATATGATCGATAGAACTACAATTACTATACCTATTACTCTTATTATTATCAATCTGGCTCATATTATTAACCATATTATGCAGATATGATCGATAGAACGACAATCACTATACTCACTACAGTTATTACTATCAATCTAACTCATATTATTAGCCATGTTATGCTTATGTGATCGATAGAACGACAATTACTATACTCATTACTCTTATTATTATCAATCTAACTCATATTATTAGCAATATTATGCTTATATGATCGATAGAACGACAATTACGATACTTATTACTCTTATTATTATCAATCTAACTCATATTATTAGCCATATTATGCTTATATGATCGACAGAACGACAATTACTATACTTATTAGTCTTACTATCATCAATCTAACTCATATTATTAGCCATATTATGCTTATATGATCGGTAGAACTACAATTACTATACTTATTTCTCTTATTATTATCAATCTAACTCATATTATTAACCATATTATGCAGATATGATCGATAGAACTACAACTACTATACTCATTACTCTTATTATTATCATTCTAACTCATATTATTAGCCATATTATGCTTATATGATTGATAGGACGACAATTACTATACTTATTACACTCACTGTTATCAATCTAACTCATATTACTAACCATATTATGCAAATATGATCGATAGAACGACAATTACTATACTTATTACTCTTATTATTATCAACCTAACTCATATTATTAGCCATATTATGCTTATATGATCGACAGAACGACAATTACTATACTCATTACTCTTATTATTATCAATCTAACTCATATTATTAGCCATATTATGCTTATATGATCGGTAGAACTACAATTACTATACTTATTTCTCTTATTATTATCAATCTAACTCATATTATTAACCATATTATGCAGATATGATCGATAGAACTACAACTACTATACTCATTACTCTTATTATTATCATTCTAACTCATATTATTAGCCATATTATGCTTATATGATCGACAGAACGACAATTACTATACTTATTACTCTTATTATTATCAACCTAACTCATATTATTAGCCATATTATGCTTATATGATCGACAGAACGACAATTACTATACTCATTACTCTTATTATTATCAATCTAACTCATATTATTAGCCATATTATGCTTATATGATCGATAGAACGACAATTACTATACTCACTACTGTTATTACTATCCATCTAACTCATATTATTAGCCATATTATGCTTATATGATCGGTAGAACGATAATTACTATACATATTGCTCTTATTATTATCAATCTGACTCATATTATTAGCCATATTATGCTTATGTGATCGATAGAACGACAATTACTATACTTATTACTCTTATTATTATCAATCTAACTCATATGATTAGCCATATTATGCTTATATGATCGATAGAACGACAATTACTATACTCATTACTCTTATTATTATCAATCTAACTCATATGATTAGCCATATTATGCTTGTATGATCGGTAGAACGATAATTACTATACTTATTACTCTTATTATTATCAATCTAACTCATATTATTAGCCACATTATGCTTATATGATCGATAGAACTACAATTACTATACCTATTACTCTTATTATTATCAATCTGGCTCATATTATTAACCATATTATGCAGATATGATCGATAGAACTACAACTACTATACTCATTACTCTTATTATTATCAATCTAACTCATATGATTAGCCATACTATGCTTATGTGATCGATAGAACGACAATTACTATACTTATTAGTCTTATTATTATCAATCTAACTCATATTATTAGCCATATTATGCTTATATGATCGATAGAACGACAGTTACTATACTTATTACTCTTGTTATTTCCAATCGAACTCATATTATTATCCACACTATGCTTATATGATCGACAGAACGACAGTTACTATACTTATTACACTCACTATTATCAATCTAACTCATATTATTAGCCATATTATGCTTATATGATCGGTAGAACGATAATTACTATACATATTGCTCTTATTATTATCAATCTGACTCATATTATTAGCCATATTATGCTTATGTGATCGATAGAACGACAATTACTATACTTATTACTCTTATTATTATCAATCTAACTCATATTATTATCCATATTATGCTTATATGATCGGTAGAACTACAATTACTATACTTATTTCTCTTATTATTATCAATCTAACTCATATTATTAGCCATATCATGCTTATATGATCGGTAGAACGATAATTACTATACTTTTTACTCTTGTTATTATCAATCTAACTCATATTATTAGCCATATTATGCTTATATGATCGGAAGAACGATAATTACTATACTTATTACTCTTGTTATTATCAATCTAACTCATATTATTAGCCACACTATGCTTATATGATCGACAGAACGACAGTTACTATACTTATTACACTCACTATTATCAATCTAACTCATATTATTAGCCATATTATGCTTATATGATCGGTAGAACGATAATTACTATACATATTACTCTTATTAGTATCAATCTGACTCATATTATTAGCCATATTATGCTTATGTGATCGATAGAACGACAATTACTATACTTATTACTCTTATTATTATCAATCTAACTCATATTATTATCCATATTATGCTTATATGATCGGTAGAACTACAATTACTATACTTATTTCTCTTATTATTATCAATCTAACTCATATGATTAGCCATATTATGCTTATATGATCGATAGAACGACAATTACTATACTCATTACTCTTATTATTATCAATCTAACTCATATGATTAGCCATATTATGCTTGTATGATCGATAGAACGACAGTTACTATACTTATTACTCTTATTATTATCAATCTAACTCATATTATTAGCCATATTATGCTTGTATGATCGGTAGAACGATAATTACTATACTTATTACTCTTATTATTATCAATCTTACTCATATTATTAGCCACATTATGCTTATATGATCGATAGAACTACAATTACTATACCTATTACTTTTATTATTATCAATCTGGCTCATATTATTAACCATATTATGCAGATATGATCGATAGAACTACAACTACTATACTCATTACTCTTCTTATTATCAATCTAACTCATTTGATTAGCCATATTATGCTTGTATGATCGGTAGAACCATAATTACTATACTTATTACTCTTATTACTATCAATCTAACTCATATTATTAGCCATATTATGCTTATATGATCGATAGAACGACAATTACTATACTTTTTACTCTTATTGTTATCAATCTAACTCATATTATTAACCATATTATGCAGATATGATCGATAGAACTACAACTACTATACTCATTACTCTTATTATTATCAATCTAACTCATATTATTAGCCACATTATGCTTATATGATCGATAGAACGACAATTACTATACTCATTACTCTTATTATTATCAATCTAACTCATATTATTAGCCATATTATGCTTATATGATCGATAGAACGACAGTCACTATACTCACTACAGTTATTACTATCAATCTAACTCATATTATTAGCCATGTTATGCTTATGTGATCGATAGAACGACAATTACTATACTCATTACTCTTATTATTATCAATCTAACTCATATTATTAGCAATATTATGCTTATATGATCGATAGAACGACAATTACGATACTTATTACTCTTATTATTATCAATCTAACTCATATTATTAGCCATATTATGCTTATATGATCGACAGAACGACAATTACTATACTTATTAGTCTTACTATCATCAATCTAACTCATATTATTAGCCATATTATGCTTATATGATCGGTAGAACTACAATTACTATACTTATTTCTCTTATTATTATCAATCTAACTCATATTATTAACCATATTATGCAGATATGATCGATAGAACTACAACTACTATACTCATTACTCTTATTATTATCATTCTAACTCATATTATTAGCCATATTATGCTTATATGATTGATAGGACGACAATTACTATACTTATTACACTCACTGTTATCAATCTAACTCATATTACTAACCATATTATGCAAATATGATCGATAGAACGACAATTACTATACTTATTACTCTTATTATTATCAACCTAACTCATATTATTAGCCATATTATGCTTATATGATCGACAGAACGACAATTACTATACTCATTACTCTTATTATTATCAATCTAACTCATATTATTAGCCATATTATGCTTATATGATCGATAGAACGACAATTACTATACTCACTACTGTTATTACTATCCATCTAACTCATACTATTAGCCATATTATGCTTATATGAACGATAGAACGACAATTACTATACTTTTTACTCTTATTGTTATCAGTCTAACTCATATTATTAACCATATTATGCAGATATGATCGATAGAACTACAACTACTATACTCATTACTCTTATTATTATCATTCTAACTCATATTATTAGCCATATTATGCTTATATGATCGATAGAACGACAATTACTATACTCATTACTCTTATTATTATCAATCTAACTCATATTATTAGCCATATTATGTTTATATGATCGATATAACTACAATTACTATACCTATTACTCTTATTATTATCAATCTAGTTCATATTATTAACCATATTATGCAGATATGATCGATGGAACTACAACTACTATACTCATTACTCTTATTATTATCAATCTAACTCATATGATTAGCCATATTATGCTTGTATGATCGGTAGAACGATAATTACTATACTTATTACTCTTATTATTATCAATCTAACTCATATTATTAGCCACATTATGCTTATATGATCGATAGAACTACAATTACTATACCTATTACTCTTATTATTATCAATCTGGCTCATATTATTAACCATATTATGCAGATATGATCGATAGAACGACAATCACTATACTCACTACAGTTATTACTATCAATCTAACTCATATTATTAGCCATGTTATGCTTATGTGATCGATAGAACGACAATTACTATACTCATTACTCTTATTATTATCAATCTAACTCATATTATTAGCAATATTATGCTTATATGATCGATAGAACGACAATTACGATACTTATTACTCTTATTATTATCAATCTAACTCATATTATTAGCCATATTATGCTTATATGATCGACAGAACGACAATTACTATACTTATTAGTCTTACTATCATCAATCTAACTCATATTATTAGCCATATTATGCTTATATGATCGGTAGAACTACAATTACTATACTTATTTCTCTTATTATTATCAATCTAACTCATATTATTAACCATATTATGCAGATATGATCGATAGAACTACAACTACTATACTCATTACTCTTATTATTATCATTCTAACTCATATTATTAGCCATATTATGCTTATATGATTGATAGGACGACAATTACTATACTTATTACACTCACTGTTATCAATCTAACTCATATTACTAACCATATTATGCAAATATGATCGATAGAACGACAATTACTATACTTATTACTCTTATTATTATCAACCTAACTCATATTATTAGCCATATTATGCTTATATGATCGACAGAACGACAATTACTATACTCATTACTCTTATTATTATCAATCTAACTCATATTATTAGCCATATTATGCTTATATGATCGGTAGAACTACAATTACTATACTTATTTCTCTTATTATTATCAATCTAACTCATATTATTAACCATATTATGCAGATATGATCGATAGAACTACAACTACTATACTCATTACTCTTATTATTATCATTCTAACTCATATTATTAGCCATATTATGCTTATATGATCGACAGAACGACAATTACTATACTTATTACTCTTATTATTATCAACCTAACTCATATTATTAGCCATATTATGCTTATATGATCGACAGAACGACAATTACTATACTCATTACTCTTATTATTATCAATCTAACTCATATTATTAGCCATATTATGCTTATATGATCGATAGAACGACAATTACTATACTCACTACTGTTATTACTATCCATCTAACTCATATTATTAGCCATATTATGCTTATATGATCGGTAGAACGATAATTACTATACATATTGCTCTTATTATTATCAATCTGACTCATATTATTAGCCATATTATGCTTATGTGATCGATAGAACGACAATTACTATACTTATTACTCTTATTATTATCAATCTAACTCATATTATTATCCATATTATGCTTATATGATCGGTAGAACTACAATTACTATACTTATTTCTCTTATTATTATCAATCTAACTCATATTATTAGCCATATCATGCTTATATGATCGGTAGAACGACAATTACTATACTTATTACTCTTATTATTATCAACCTAACTCATATTATTAGCCATATTATGCTTATATGATCGACAGAACGACAATTACTATACTCATTACTCTTATTATTATCAATCTAACTCATATTATTAGCCATATTATGCTTATATGATCGATAGAACGACAATTACTATACTCACTACTGTTATTACTATCCATCTAACTCATATTATTAGCCATATTATGCTTATATGATCGGTAGAACGATAATTACTATACATATTGCTCTTATTATTATCAATCTGACTCATATTATTAGCCATATTATGCTTATGTGATCGATAGAACGACAATTACTATACTTATTACTCTTATTATTATCAATCTAACTCATATTATTATCCATATTATGCTTATATGATCGGTAGAACTACAATTACTATACTTATTTCTCTTATTATTATCAATCTAACTCATATTATTAGCCATATCATGCTTATATGATCGGTAGAACGATAATTACTATACTTTTTACTCTTGTTATTATCAATCTAACTCATATTATTAGCCATATTATGCTTATATGATCGGAAGAACGATAATTACTATACTTATTACTCTTGTTATTATCAATCTAACTCATATTATTAGCCACATTATGCTTATATGATCGATAGAACTACAGTTACTATACCTATTACTCTTATTATTATCAATCTAGCTCATATTATTAACCATATTATGCAGATATGATCGATAGAACTACAACTACTATACTCATTACTCTTATTATTATCAATCTAACTCATATTATTAGCCATATTATGCTTATGTCATCGATAGAACGACAGTTACTATACTTATTACTCTTGTTATTTTCAATCGAACTCATATTATTAGCCACACTATGCTTATATGATCGACAGAACGACAGTTACTATACTTATTACACTCACTATTATCAATCTAACTCATATTATTAGCCATATTATGCTTATATGATCGGTAGAACGATAATTACTATACATATTACTCTTATTAGTATCAATCTGACTCATATTATTAGCCATATTATGCTTATGTGATCGATAGAACGACAATTACTATACTTATTACTCTTATTATTATCAATCTAACTCATATTATTATCCATATTATGCTTATATGATCGGTAGAACTACAATTACTATACTTATTTCTCTTATTATTATCAATCTAACTCATATGATTAGCCATATTATGCTTATATGATCGATAGAACGACAATTACTATACTCATTACTCTTATTATTATCAATCTAACTCATATGATTAGCCATATTATGCTTGTATGATCGATAGAACGACAGTTACTATACTTATTACTCTTATTATTATCAATCTAACTCATATTATTAGCCATATTATGCTTGTATGATCGGTAGAACGATAATTACTATACTTATTACTCTTATTATTATCAATCTTACTCATATTATTAGCCACATTATGCTTATATGATCGATAGAACTACAATTACTATACCTATTACTTTTATTATTATCAATCTGGCTCATATTATTAACCATATTATGCAGATATGATCGATAGAACTACAACTACTATACTCATTACTCTTCTTATTATCAATCTAACTCATTTGATTAGCCATATTATGCTTGTATGATCGGTAGAACCATAATTACTATACTTATTACTCTTATTACTATCAATCTAACTCATATTATTAGCCATATTATGCTTATATGATCGATAGAACGACAATTACTATACTTTTTACTCTTATTGTTATCAATCTAACTCATATTATTAACCATATTATGCAGATATGATCGATAGAACTACAACTACTATACTCATTACTCTTATTATTATCAATCTAACTCATATTATTAGCCACATTATGCTTATATGATCGATAGAACGACAATTACTATACTCATTACTCTTATTATTATCAATCTAACTCATATTATTAGCCATATTATGCTTATATGATCGATAGAACGACAGTCACTATACTCACTACAGTTATTACTATCAATCTAACTCATATTATTAGCCATGTTATGCTTATGTGATCGATAGAACGACAATTACTATACTCATTACTCTTATTATTATCAATCTAACTCATATTATTAGCAATATTATGCTTATATGATCGATAGAACGACAATTACGATACTTATTACTCTTATTATTATCAATCTAACTCATATTATTAGCCATATTATGCTTATATGATCGACAGAACGACAATTACTATACTTATTAGTCTTACTATCATCAATCTAACTCATATTATTAGCCATATTATGCTTATATGATCGGTAGAACTACAATTACTATACTTATTTCTCTTATTATTATCAATCTAACTCATATTATTAACCATATTATGCAGATATGATCGATAGAACTACAACTACTATACTCATTACTCTTATTATTATCATTCTAACTCATATTATTAGCCATATTATGCTTATATGATTGATAGGACGACAATTACTATACTTATTACACTCACTGTTATCAATCTAACTCATATTACTAACCATATTATGCAAATATGATCGATAGAACGACAATTACTATACTTATTACTCTTATTATTATCAACCTAACTCATATTATTAGCCATATTATGCTTATATGATCGACAGAACGACAATTACTATACTCATTACTCTTATTATTATCAATCTAACTCATATTATTAGCCATATTATGCTTATATGATCGATAGAACGACAATTACTATACTCACTACTGTTATTACTATCCATCTAACTCATATTATTAGCCATATTATGCTTATATGAACGATAGAACGACAATTACTATACTTTTTACTCTTATTGTTATCAGTCTAACTCATATTATTAACCATATTATGCAGATATGATCGATAGAACTACAACTACTATACTCATTACTCTTATTATTATCATTCTAACTCATATTATTAGCCATATTATGCTTATATGATCGATAGAACGACAATTACTATACTCATTACTCTTATTATTATCAATCTAACTCATATTATTAGCCATATTATGTTTATATGATCGATATAACTACAATTACTATACCTATTACTCTTATTATTATCAATCTAGTTCATATTATTAACCATATTATGCAGATATGATCGATGGAACTACAACTACTATACTCATTACTCTTATTATTATCAATCTAACTCATATGATTAGCCATATTATGCTTGTATGATCGGTAGAACGATAATTACTATACTTATTACTCTTATTATTATCAATCTAACTCATATTATTAGCCACATTATGCTTATATGATCGATAGAACTACAATTACTATACCTATTACTCTTATTATTATCAATCTGGCTCATATTATTAACCATATTATGCAGATATGATCGATAGAACGACAATCACTATACTCACTACAGTTATTACTATCAATCTAACTCATATTATTAGCCATGTTATGCTTATGTGATCGATAGAACGACAATTACTATACTCATTACTCTTATTATTATCAATCTAACTCATATTATTAGCAATATTATGCTTATATGATCGATAGAACGACAATTACGATACTTATTACTCTTATTATTATCAATCTAACTCATATTATTAGCCATATTATGCTTATATGATCGACAGAACGACAATTACTATACTTATTAGTCTTACTATCATCAATCTAACTCATATTATTAGCCATATTATGCTTATATGATCGGTAGAACTACAATTACTATACTTATTTCTCTTATTATTATCAATCTAACTCATATTATTAACCATATTATGCAGATATGATCGATAGAACTACAACTACTATACTCATTACTCTTATTATTATCATTCTAACTCATATTATTAGCCATATTATGCTTATATGATTGATAGGACGACAATTACTATACTTATTACACTCACTGTTATCAATCTAACTCATATTACTAACCATATTATGCAAATATGATCGATAGAACGACAATTACTATACTTATTACTCTTATTATTATCAACCTAACTCATATTATTAGCCATATTATGCTTATATGATCGACAGAACGACAATTACTATACTCATTACTCTTATTATTATCAATCTAACTCATATTATTAGCCATATTATGCTTATATGATCGATAGAACGACAATTACTATACTCACTACTGTTATTACTATCCATCTAACTCATATTATTAGCCATATTATGCTTATATGATCGATAGAACGACAATTACTATACTTTTTACTCTTATTGTTATCAGTCTAACTCATATTATTAACCATATTATGCAGATATGATCGATAGAACTACAACTACTATACTCATTACTCTTATTATTATCAATCTAACTCATATTATTAGCCATATTATGCTTATATGATCGATAGAACGACAATTACTGTACTCATTACTCTTATTATTATCAATCTAACTCATATTATTAGCCATATTATGTTTATATGATCGATAGAACTACAATTACTATACCTATTACTCTTATTATTATCAATCTAGTTCATATTATTAACCATATTATGCAGATATGATCGATGGAACTACAACTACTATACTCATTACTCTTATTATTACCAATCTAACTCATATGATTAGCCATATTATGCTTGTATGATCGGTAGAACGATAATTACTATACTTATTACTCTTATTATTATCAATCTAACTCATATTATTAGCCACATTATGCTTATATGATCGATAGAACTACAATTACTATACCTATTACTCTTCTTATTATCAATCTGGCTCATATTATTAACCATATTATGCAGATATGATCGATAGAACTACAACTACTATACTCATTACTCTTATTATTATCAATCTAACTCATATGATTAGCCATATTATGCTTGTATGATCGGTAGAACGATAATTACTATACTTATTACTCTTATTATTATCAATCTAACTCATATTATTAGCCACATTATGCTTATATGATCGATAGAACTACAATTACTATACCTATTACTCTTATTATTATCAATCTGGCTCATATTATTAACCATATTATGCAGATATGATCGATAGAACTACAACCACTATACTCATTACTCTTATTATTATCAATCTAACTCATATGATTAGCCATATTATGCTTATATGATCGATAGAACGGCAATTACTATACTTATTAGTCTTATTATTATCAATCTAACTCATATTATTAGCCATATTATGCTTATATGATCGGTAGAACTACAATTACTATACTTATTTCTCTTATTATTATCAATCTAACTCATATTATTAGCCATACTATGCTTATGTGATCGATAGAACGACAATTACTATACTTATTAGTCTTATTATTATCAATCTAACTCATATTATTAGCCATATTATGCTTATATGATCGATAGAACGACAGTTACTATACTTATTACTCTTGTTATTTTCAATCGAACTCATATTATTAGCCACACTATGCTTATATGATCGACAGAACGACAGTTACTATACTTATTACACTCACTATTATCAATCTAACTCATATTATTAGCCATATTATGCTTATATGATCGGTAGAACGATAATTACTATACATATTACTCTTATTATTATCAATCTGACTCATATTATTAGCCATATTATGCTTATGTGATCGATAGAACGACAATTACTATACTTATTACTCTTATTATTATCAATCTAACTCATATTATTATACATATTATGCTTATATGATCGGTAGAACTACAATTACTATACTTATTTCTCTTATTATTATCAATCTAACTCATATTATTAGCCATATCATGCTTATATGATCGGTAGAACGATAATTACTATACTTTTTACTCTTGTTATTATCAATCGATCTCATATTATTAGCCATACTATGCTTATATGATCGACAGAACGACAATTACTATACATATTACACTCACTATTATCAATCTAACTCATATTATTAGCCATATTATGCTGATATGATCGGTAGAACGATAATTACTATACTTCTTACTCTTATTATTATCAATCTAACTCATATTATTAGTCATATTATGCTTATATGATCGGAAGAACGATAATTACTATACTTATTACACTTATTATTATCAATCTAACTCATGTTATTAGCCACATTATGCTTATATGATCGATAGAACTACAATTACTATACCTATTACTCTTATTATTATCAATCTGACTCATATTATTAACCATATTATGCAGATATGATCGATAGAACTACAACTACTATACTCATTACTCTTATTATTATCATTCTAACTCATATTATTAGCCATATTATGCTTATATGATTGATAGGACGACAATTACTATACTTATTACACTCACTGTTATCAATCTAACTCATATTATTAACCATATTATGCAAATATGATCGATAGAACGACAATTACTATACTTATTACTCATATTATTATCAACCTAACTCATATTATTAGCCATATTATGCTTATATGATCGACAGAACGACAATTACTATACTCATTACTCTTATTATTATCAATCTAACTCATATTATTAGCCATATTATGCTTATATGATTGATAGAACGACAATTACTATACTTATTACACTCACTGTTATCAATCTAACTCATATTATCAACCATATTATGCAGACATGATCGATAGAACTACAACTACTATACTCATTACTCTTATTATTATCAATCTAACTCATATTATTAGCCATATTATGCTTATATGATCGATAGAACTACAATTACTATACCTGTTACTCTTATTATTATCAATCTAGTTCATATTATTAACCATATTATGCAGATATGATCGATGGAACTACAACTACTATACTCATTACTCTTATTATTATCAATCTAACTCATATGATTAGCCATATTATGCTTGTATGATCGGTAGAACGATAATTACTATACTTATTACTCTTATTATTATCAATCTAACTCATATTATTAGCCACATTATGCTTATATGATCGATAGAACTACAATTACTATACCTATTACACTTATTATTATCAATCTGGCTCATATTATTAACCATATTATGCAGATATGATCGATAGAACTACAACTACTATACTCATTACTCTTATTATTATCAATCTAACTCATATGATTAGCCATATTATGCTTATATGATCGATAGAACGACAATTACTATACTCATTACTCTTATTATTATCAATCTAACTCATATTATTAGCCATATTATGCTTATATGATCGATAGAACGACAATTACTATACTCGGTACTGTTATTACTATCCATCTAACTCATATTATTACCCATATTATGCTTATGTGATCGATAGAACGACAATTACTATACTTATTACTCTTATAATTATCAATCTAACTCATATTATTAGCCACATTATGCTTATATGATCGGTAGAACGATAATTACTATACTTTTTACTCTTGTTATTATCAATCTAACTCATATTATTAGCCATATTATGCTTATATGATCGGAAGAACGATGATTACTATACTTATTACTCTTATTATTGTCAATCTAACTCATATTATTAGCCACATTATGCTTATATGATCGATAGAACTACAATTACTATACCTATTACTCTTATTATTATCAATCTAACTCATATTATTAACCATGTTATGCAGATATGATCGATAGAACTACAACTACTATACTCATTACTCTTATTATTATCAATCTAACTCATATTATTAGCCATATTATGCTTATATGATCGACAGAACGACAATTACTATACTTATTAGTCTTACTATCATCAATCTAACTCATATTATTAGCCATATTATGCTTATATGATCGGTAGAACTACAATTACTATACTTATTTCTCTTATTATTATCAATCTAACTCATATTATTAACCATATTATGCAGATATGATCGATAGAACTACAACTACTATACTCATTACTCTTATTATTATCAATCTAACTCATATTATTAGCCGTATTATGCTTATATGATTGATAGAACGACAATTACTATACTTATTACACTCACTGTTATCAATCTAACTCATATTATCAACCATATTATGCAGACATGATCGATAGAACTACAACTACTATACTCATTACTCTCATTATTATCAATCTAACTCATATTATTAGCCATATTATGCTTATATGATCGATAGAACTACAATTACTATACCTATTACTCTTATTATTATCAATCTAGTTCATATTATTAACCATATTATGCAGATATGATCGATGGAACTACAACTACTATACTCATTACTCTTATTATTATCAATCTAACTCATATTATTAGCCCTATTATGCTTATATGATCGGTAGAACGATAATTACTATACTTCTTACTCTTATTATTATCAATCTAACTCATATTATTAGTCATATTATGCTTATATGATCGGAAGAACGATAATTACTATACTTATTACACTTATTATTATCAATCTAACTCATATTATTAGCCACATTATGCTTATATGATCGATAGAACTACAATTACTATACCTATTACTCTTATTATTATCAATCTGACTCATATTATTAACCATATTATGCAGATATGATCGATAGAACTACAACTACTATACTCATTACTCTTATTATTATCATTCTAACTCATATTATTAGCCATATTATGCTTATATGATTGATAGGACGACAATTACTATACTTATTACACTCACTGTTATCAATCTAACTCATATTATTAACCATATTATGCAAATATGATCGATAGAACGACAATTACTATACTTATTACTCATATTATTATCAACCTAACTCATATTATTAGCCATATTATGCTTATATGATCGACAGAACGACAATTACTATACTCATTACTCTTATTATTATCAATCTAACTCATATTATTAGCCATATTAGGCTTATATGATCGATAGAACGACAATTACTATACTCACTACTGTTATTACTATCCATCTAACTCATATTATTAGCCATATTATGCTTATGTGATCGATAGAACGACAATTACTATACTTATTACTCTTATTATTATCAATCTAACTCTTGTTATTAGCCATACTATGCTTATATGATCGATAGAACGACAATTACTATACTCAGTACTGTTATTACTATCCATCTAACTCATATTATTACCCATATTATGCTTATGTGATCGATAGAACAACAATTACTATACTTATTACTCTTATTATTATCAATCTAACTCATATTATTAGCCATATTATGCTTATATGATCGACAGAACGACAATTACTATACTTATTACACTCACTATGATCAATCTAACACATATTATTAACCATATTTTGCAGGTATGATCGATAGAACGACAATTACTATACATATTACTCTTGTTATTATCAATCTGACTCATATTATTAGCCATATTATGCTTATATGATCGATAGAACGACAATTACTATACTCATTACTCTTATTATTATCAATCTAACTCATACTATTAGCCATATTATGCTTATATGATCAATAGAACGACAATTACTATCCTCACTACTGTTATTACTATCCATCTAACTCATATTATTAGCCATATTATGCTGATGTGATCGATAGAACGACAACTACTATACTTATTACTCTTATTATTATCAATCTAACTCGTGTTATTAGCCATACTATGCTTATATGATCGATAGAACGACAATTACTATACTCATTACTGTTATTATTATCAATCTAACTCATATTATTAGCAATATTATGCTTATATGATCCATAGAACGACAATTACTATACTTATTACTCTTATTATTATCAATCTAACTCATATTATTAGCCATATTATGCTTATATGATCGACAGAACGACAATTACTATCCTCACTACTGTTATTACTATCCATCTAACTCATATTATTAGCCATATTATGCTGATGTGATCGATAGAACGACAACTACTATACTTATTACTCTTATTATTATCAATCTAACTCGTGTTATTAGCCATACTATGCTTATATGATCGATAGAACGACAATTACTATACTCATTACTGTTATTATTATCAATCTAACTCATATTATTAGCAATATTATGCTTATATGATCCATAGAACGACAATTACTATACTTATTACTCTTATTATTATCAATCTAACTCATATTATTAGCCATATTATGCTTATATGATCGACAGAACGACAATTACTATACTTATTACACTCACTATGATCAATCTAACACATATTATTAACCATATTTTGCAGGTATGATCGATAGAACGACAATTACTATACATATTACTCTTGTTATTATCAATCTGACTCATATTATTAGCCATATTATGCTTATATGATCGATAGAACGACAATTACTATACTCATTACTCTTATTATTATCAATCTAACTCATACTATTAGCCATATTATGCTTATATGATCAATAGAACGACAATTACTATCCTCACTACTGTTATTACTATCCATCTAACTCATATTATTAGCCATATTATGCTGATGTGATCGATAGAACGACAACTACTATACTTATTACTCTTATTATTATCAATCTAACTCGTGTTATTAGCCATACTATGCTTATATGATCGATAGAACGACAATTACTATACTCATTACTGTTATTATTATCAATCTAACTCATATTATTAGCAATATTATGCTTATATGATCCATAGAACGACAATTACTATACTTATTACTCTTATTATTATCAATCTAACTCATATTATTAGCCATATTATGCTTATATGATCGACAGAACGACAATTACTATACTTATTACACTCACTATGATCAATCTAACACATATTATTAACCATATTTTGCAGATATGATCGACAGAACGACAATTACTATACATATTACTCTTATTATTATCAATCTGACTCATATTATTAGCCATATTATGCTTATGTGATCGATAGAACGACAATTACTATACTTATTACTCTTATTATTATCAATCTAACTCATGTTATTAGCCATACTATGCTTATATGATCGATAGAACGACAATTACTATACTTATTACTCTAATTATTATCAAACTAACTCATATTATTAGCCATACTATGCTTATATGATCGATAGAACGACAATTACTATACTTATTAGTCTTATTGGTATCAATCTAACTTATATTATTAGCCATATTATGCTTATATGATCGATAGAACTACAGTCACTATACTTATTACTCTTGTTATTTTCAATCGAACTCATATTATTAGCCACACTATGCTTATATGATCGACAGAACGACAATTACTATACTTATTATACTCACTATTATCAATCTAACTCATATTATTAGCCGTATTATGCTTATATGATCGATAGAACTACAACTACTATACTCATTACTCTTATTATTATCAATCTAACTCATATGATTAGCCATATTATGCTTGTATGATCGGTAGAACGATAATTACTGTACTTATTACTCTTATTGTTATCAATCTAACTCATATTATTAGCCACATTATGCTTATATGATCGATAGAACTACAATTACTATACCTATTACTCTTATTATTATCAATCTAGCTCATATTATTAACCATATTATGCAGATATGATCGATAGAACTACAACTACTATACTCATTACTCTTATTATTATCAATCTAACTCATATGATTAGCCATATTATGCTTGTATGATCGGTAGAACGATAATTACTATACTTATTACTCTTATTATTATCAATCTAACTCATATTATTAGCCATATTATGCTTACATGATCGATAGAACGACAATTACAATACTCACTACTGTTATTACTATCAATCTAACTCGTATTATTAGCCATATTATGCTTATGTGATCGATAGAACGACAATTGCTATACATATTGGCCTTATTATTATCAATCTAACTCATATTATTAGCCATATTATGCTTATATGATCGATAGAACGACAATTACTATACTCATTACTCTTATTATTATCAATCTAACTCATATTATTAGCCATATTATGCTTATATGATCGATAGAACGACAATTACTATACTCAGTACTGTTATTACTATCCATCTAACTCATATTATTACCCATATTATGCTTATGTGATCGATAGAACGACAATTACTATACTTATTACTCTTATTATTATCAATCTAACTCATGTTATTAGCCATACTATGCTTATATGATCGATGGAACGACAATTACTATACTCATTACTGTTATTATTATCAATCTAACTCATATTATTAGCAATATTATGCTTATATGATCGATAGAACGACAATTACTATACTTATTACTCTTATTATTATCAATCTAACTCATATTATTAGCCATATTATGCTTATATGATCGACAGAACGACAATTACTATACTTATTACACTCACTATGATCAATCTAACTCATATTATTAACCATATTATGCAGATATGATCGATAGAACTACAACTACTATACTCATTACTCTTATTATTATCAATCTAACTCATGTTATTAACCATATTATGCTTATATGATCGATAGAACGACAATTACTATACTCATTACTCTTATTATTATCAATCTAACTCATATTATTAGCCATATTATGCTTATATGATCGATAGAACGACAATTACTATACTCAGTACTGTTATTACTATCCATCTAACTCATATTATTACCCATATTATGCTTATGTGATCGATAGAACGACAATTACTATACTTATTACTCTTATTATTATCAATCTAACTCATGTTATTAGCCATACTATGCTTATATGATCGATGGAACGACAATTACTATACTCGTTACTGTTATTATTATCAATCTAACTCATATTATTAGCAATATTATGCTTATATGATCCATAGAACGACAATTACTATACTTATTACTCTTATTATTATCAATCTAACTCATATTATTAGCCATATTATGCTTATATGATCGACAGAACGACAATTACTATACTTATTACACTCACTATGATCAATCTAACACATATTATTAACCATATTTTGCAGATATGATCGATAGAACGACAATTACTATACATATTACTCTTATTATTATCAATCTGACTCATATTATTAGCCATATTATGCTTATATGATTGATAGAACGACAATTACTATACTCATTACTCTTATTATTATCAATCTAACTCATACTATTAGCCATATTATGCTTATATGATCAATAGAACGACAATTACTATACTCACTACTGTTATTACTATCCATCTAACTCATATTATTAGCCATATTATGCTTATGTGATCGATAGAACGACAATTACTATACTTATTACTCTTATTATTATCAATCTAACTCATGTTATTAGCCATACTATGCTTATATGATCGATAGAACGACAATTACTATACTTATTACTCTAATTATTATCAAACTAACTCATATTATTAGCCATACTATGCTTATATGATCGATAGAACGACAATTACTATAACTATTAGTCTTATTATTATCAATCTAACTCATATTATTAGCCATATTATGCTTATATGATTGATAGAACGACAATTACTATACTTATTACTCTTATTATTATCAATCGATCTCATATTATTAGCCATACTATGCTTATATGATCGACAGAACGACAATTACTATACTTATTACACTCACTATTATCAATATAACTCATATTATTAGCCATATTATGCTTATATGATCGGTAGAACGATAATTACTATACTTTTTACTCTTATTATTATCAATCTAACTCATATTATTACCCATATTATGCTTATATGATCGGAAGAACGATAATTACTATACTTATTAGTCCTATTATTATCAATTTAACTCATATTATTAGCCACATTATGCTTATATGATCGATAAAACGACAATTACTATAATTATTAGTCTTATTATTATCAATCTAACTCATATTATTAGCCATATTATGCTTATATGATCGGTAGAACTACAATTACTATACTTATTTCTCTTATTTTTATCAATCTAACTCATATTATTAGCCATACTATGCTTATATGATCGATAGAACGACAATTACTATACTTATTAGTCTTATTGGTATCAATCTAACTTATATTATTAGCCATATTATGCTTATATGATCGATAGAACTACAGTTACTATACTTATTACTCTTGTTATTTTCAATCGAACTCATATTATTAGCCACACTATGCCTATATGATCGACAGAACGACAATTACTATACTTATTATACTCACTATTATCAATCTAACTCATATTATTAGCCATATTATGCTTATATGATCGATAGAACTACAACTACTATACTCATTACTCTTATTATTATCAATCTAACTCATATGATTAGCCATATTATGCTTGTATGATCGGTAGAACGATAATTACTGTACTTATTACTCTTATTATTATCAATCTAACTCATATTATTAGCCACATTATGCTTATATGATCGATAGAACTACAATTACTATACCTATTACTCTTATTATTATCAATCTAGCTCATATTATTAACCATATTATGCAGATATGATCGATAGAACTACAACTACTATACTCATTACTCTTATTATTATCAATCTAACTCATATGATTAGCCATATTATGCTTGTATGATCGGTCGAACGATAATTACTATACTTATTACTCTTATTATTATCAATCGATCTCATATTATTAGCCATACTATGCTTATATGATCGACAGAACGACAATTACTATACTTATTTCTCTTATTATTATCAATCTAACTCATATTATTAACCATATTATGCAGATATGATCGATAGAACTACAACTACTATACTCATTGCTCTTATTATTATCAATCTAACTCATGTTATTAACCATATTATGCTTATATGATCGATAGAACGACAATTACTATACTCATTACTCTTATTATTATCAATCTAACTCATATTATTAGCCATATTATGCTTATATGATCGATAGAACGACAATTACTATACTCAGTACTGTTATTACTATCCATCTAACTCATATTATTACCCATATTATGCTTATGTGATCGATAGAACGACAATTACTATACTTATTACTCTTATTATTATCAATCTAACTCATGTTATTAGCCATACTATGCTTATATGATCGATGGAACGACAATTACTATACTCATTACTGTTATTATTATCAATCTAACTCATATTATTAGCAATATTATGCTTATATGATCCATAGAACGACAATTACTATACTTATTACTCTTATTATTATCAATCTAACTCATATTATTAGCCATATTATGCTTATATGATCGACAGAACGACAATTACTATACTTATTACACTCACTATGATCAATCTAACACATATTATTAACCATATTTTGCAGATATGATCGATAGAACGACAATTACTATACATATTACTCTTATTATTATCAATCTGACTCATATTATTAGCCATATTATGCTTATATGATTGATAGAACGACAATTACTATACTCATTACTCTTATTATTATCAATCTAACTCATACTATTAGCCATATTATGCTTATATGATCAATAGAACGACAATTACTATACTCACTACTGTTATTACTATCCATCTAACTCATATTATTAGCCATATTATGCTTATGTGATCGATAGAACGACAATTACTATACTTATTACTCTTATTATTATCAATCTAACTCGTGTTATTAGCCATACTATGCTTATATGATCGATAGAACGACAATTACTATACCCATTACTGTTATTATTATCAATCTAACTCATATTACTAGCAATATTATGCTTATATGATCCATAGAACGACAATTACTATACTTATTACTCTTATTATTATCAATCTAACTCATATTATTAGCCATATTATGCTTATATGATCGACAGAACGACAATTACTATACTTATTACACTCACTATGATCAATCTAACACATATTATTAACCATATTTTGCAGATATGATCGATAGAACGACAATTACTATACATATTACTCTTATTATTATCAATCTGACTCATATTATTAGCCATATTATGCTTATATGATTGATAGAACGACAATTACTATACTCATTACTCTTATTATTATCAATCTAACTCATACTATTAGCCATATTATGCTTATATGATCAATAGAACGACAATTACTATACTCACTACTGTTATTACTATCCATCTAACTCATATTATTAGCCATATTATGCTTATGTGATCGATAGAACGACAATTACTATACTTATTACTCTTATTATTATCAATCTAACTCGTGTTATTAGCCATACTATGCTTATATGATCGATAGAACGACAATTACTATACCCATTACTGTTATTATTATCAATCTAACTCATATTACTAGCAATATTATGCTTATATGATCCATAGAACGACAATTACTATACTTATTACTCTTATTATTATCAATCTAACTCATATTATTAGCCATATTATGCTTATATGATCGACAGAACGACAATTACTATACTTATTACACTCACTATGATCAATCTAACACATATTATTAACCATATTTTGCAGATATGATCGATAGAACGACAATTACTATACATATTACTCTTATTATTATCAATCTGACTCATATTATTAGCCATATTATGCTTATATGATCGATAGAACGACAATTACTATACTCATTACTCTTATTATTATCAATCTAACTCATACTATTAGCCATATTATGCTTATATGATCAATAGAACGACAATTACTATACTCACTACTGTTATTACTATCCATCTAACTCATATTATTAGCCATATTATGCTTATGTGATCGATAGAACGACAATTACTATTCTTATTACTCTTATTATTATCAATCTAACTCATGTTATTAGCCATACTATGCTTATATGATCGATAGAACGACAATTACTATACTTGTTACTCTAATTATTATCAAACTAACTCATATTATTAGCCATACTATGCTTATATGATCGATAGAACGACAATTACTATAACTATTAGTCTTATTATTATCAATCTAACTCATATTATTAGCCATATTATGCTTATATGATTGATAGAACGACAATTACTATACTTATTACTCTTATTATTATCAATCGATCTCATATTATTAGCCATACTATGCTTATATGATCGACAGAACGACAATTACTATACTTATTACACTCACTGTTATCAATCTAACTCATGTTATTAGCCATATTATGCAAATATGATCGATAGAACGACAATTACTATACTTACTACTCTTATTATTATCAACCTAACTCATATTATTAGCCATATTATGCTTATATGATCGATAGAACGACAATTACTATACTCATTACTCTTATTATTATCAATCTAACTCATATTATTAGCCATATTATGCTTATATGATCGGGAGAACGATAATTACTATACTTATTAGTCTTATTATTATCAATCTAACTCATATTATTAGCCACATTATGCTTATATGATCGATAGAACGACAATTACTATACTTATTAGTCTTATTATTATCAATCTAACTCATATTATTAGCCATATTATGCTTATATGATCGGTAGAACTACAATTACTATACTTATTTCTCTTATTATTATCAATCTAACTCATATTATTAGCCACATTATGCTTATATGATCGATAGAACGACAATTACTATACTTATTAGTCTTATTATTATCAGTCTAACTCATATTATTAGCCATATTATGCTTATATGATCGGTAGAACTATAATTACTATACTTATTTCTCTTATTATTATCAATCTAACTCATATTATTAGCCATAGTATGCTTATATGATCGATAGAACGACAATTACTATACTTATTGGTCTTATTATTATCAATCTAACTCATATTATCAGCCATATTATGCTTATATGATCGATAGAACGACAGTTACTATACTTATTACTCTTGTTATTTTCAATCGAATTCATATTATTAGCCACACTATGCTTATATGATCGACAGAAAGACAGTTACTATACTTATTACACTCACTATTATCAATCTAACTCATATTATTAGCCATATTATGCTTATATGATCGGTAGAATGATAATTACTATACTTTTTACTCTTGTTATTATCAATCTAACTCATATTATTAGCCACATTATGCTTATATGATCGATAGAACGACAATTACTATACTTATTACTCTAATTATTATCAAACTAACTCATATTATTAGCCATACTATGCTTATATGATCGATAGAACGACAATTACTATAACTATTAGTCTTATTATTATCAATCTAACTCATATTATTAGCCATATTATGCTTATATGATTGATAGAACGACAATTACTATACTTATTACTCTTATTATTATCAATCGATCTCATATTATTAGCCATACTATGCTTATATGATCGACAGAACGACGATTACTATACTTATTACACTCACTATTATCAATCTAACTCATATTGTTAGCCATATTATGCTTATATGATCGGTAGAACGATAATTACTATACTTTTTACTCTTATTATTATCAATCTAACTCATATTATTACCCATATTATGCTTATATGATCGGAAGAACGATAATTACTATACTTATTAGTCTTATTATTATCAATCTAACTCATATTATTAGCCACATTATGCTTATATGATCGATAGAACGACAATTACTATACTTATTAGTCTTATTGTTATCAATCTAACTTATATTATTAGCCATATTATGCTTATATGATCGATAGGACTGCAGTTACTATACTTATTACTCTTGTTATTTTCAATCGAACTCATATTATTAGCCACACTATGCTTATATGATCGACAGAACGACAATTACTATACTTATTATACTCACTATTATCAATCTAACTCATATTATTAGCCATATTATGCTTATATGATCGATAGAACTACAACTACTATACTCATTGCTCTTATTATTATCAATCTAACTCATATGATTAGCCATATTATGCTTGTATGATCGGTAGAACGATAATTACTGTACTTATTACTCTTATTATTATCAAACTAACTCATATTATTAGCCACATTATGCTTATATGATCGATAGAACTACAATTACTATACCTATTACTCTTATTATTATCAATCTAGCTCATATTATTAACCATATTATGCAGATATGATCGATAGAACTACAACTACTATACTCATTACTCTTATTATTATCAATCTAACTCATATGATTAGCCATATTATGCTCGTATGATCGGTAGAACGATAATTACTATACTTATTACTCTTATTATTATCAATCTAACTCATATTATTAGCCATATTATGCTTATATGATCGGAAGAACGATAATTACTATACTTATTACTCTTATTATTATCAATCTAACTCATATTATTAGCCACATTATGCTTATATGATCGATAGAACTACAATTACTATACCTATTACTCTTATTATTATCAATCTAGCTCATATTATTAACCATATTATGCAGATATGATCGATAGAACTACAACTACTATACTCATTACTCTTATTATTATCAATCTAACTCATATGATTAGCCATATTATGCTCGTATGATCGGTAGAACGATAATTACTATACTTTTTACTCTTATTATTATCAATCTAACTCATATTATTACCCATATTATGCTTATATGATCGGAAGAACGATAATTACTATACTTATTAGTCTTATTATTATCAATCTAACTCATATTATTAGCCACATTATGCTTATATGATCGATAGAACGACAATTACTATACTTATTAGTCTTATTGTTATCAATCTAACTTATATTATTAGCCATATTATGCTTATATGATCGATAGGACTGCAGTTACTATACTTATTACTCTTGTTATTTTCAATCGAACTCATATTATTAGCCACACTATGCTTATATGATCGACAGAACGACAATTACTATACTTATTATACTCACTATTATCAATCTAACTCATATTATTAGCCATATTATGCTTATATGATCGATAGAACTACAACTACTATACTCATTACTCTTATTATTATCAATCTAACTCATATGATTAGCCATATTATGCTTGTATGATCGGTGGAACGATAATTACTGTACTTATTACTCTTATTATTATCAAACTAACTCATATTATTAGCCACATTATGCTTATATGATCGATAGAACTACAATTACTATACCTATTACTCTTATTATTATCAATCTAGCTCATATTATTAACCATATTATGCAGATATGATCGATAGAACTACAACTACTATACTCATTACTCTTATTATTATCAATCTAACTCATATGATTAGCCATATTATGCTCGTATGATCGGTAGAACGATAATTACTATACTTATTACTCTTATTATTATCAATCTAACTCATATTATTAGCCATATTATGCTTATATGATCGGAAGAACGATAATTACTATACTTATTACTCTTATTATTATCAATCGATCTCATATTATTAGCCATACTATGCTTATATGATCGACAGAACGACGATTACTATACTTATTACACTCACTATTATCAATCTAACTCATATTGTTAGCCATATTATGCTTATATGATCGGTAGAACGATAATTACTATACTTTTTACTCTTATTATTATCAATCTAACTCATATTATTACCCATATTATGCTTATATGATCGGAAGAACGATAATTACTATACTTATTAGTCTTATTATTATCAATCTAACTCATATTATTAGCCACATTATGCTTATATGATCGATAGAACGACAATTACTATACTTATTAGTCTTATTGTTATCAATCTAACTTATATTATTAGCCATATTATGCTTATATGATCGATAGGACTGCAGTTACTATACTTATTACTCTTGTTATTTTCAATCGAACTCATATTATTAGCCACACTATGCTTATATGATCGACAGAACGACAATTACTATACTTATTATACTCACTATTATCAATCTAACTCATATTATTAGCCATATTATGCTTATATGATCGATAGAACTACAACTACTATACTCATTGCTCTTATTATTATCAATCTAACTCATATGATTAGCCATATTATGCTTGTATGATCGGTAGAACGATAATTACTGTACTTATTACTCTTATTATTATCAAACTAACTCATATTATTAGCCACATTATGCTTATATGATCGATAGAACTACAATTACTATACCTATTACTCTTATTATTATCAATCTAGCTCATATTATTAACCATATTATGCAGATATGATCGATAGAACTACAACTACTATACTCATTACTCTTATTATTATCAATCTAACTCATATGATTAGCCATATTATGCTCGTATGATCGGTAGAACGATAATTACTATACTTATTACTCTTATTATTATCAATCTAACTCATATTATTAGCCATATTATGCTTATATGATCGGAAGAACGATAATTACTATACTTATTACTCTTATTATTATCAATCTAACTCATATTATTAGCCACATTATGCTTATATGATCGATAGAACTACAATTACTATACCTATTACTCTTATTATTATCAATCTAGCTCATATTATTAACCATATTATGCAGATATGATCGATAGAACTACAACTACTATACTCATTACTCTTATTATTATCAATCTAACTCATATGATTAGCCATATTATGCTCGTATGATCGGTAGAACGATAATTACTATACTTATTACTCTTATTATTATCAATCTAACTCATATTATTAGCCATATTATGCTTATATGATCGGAAGAACGATAATTACTATACTTATTACTCTTATTATTATCAATCTAACTCATATTATTAGCCATATTATGCTTATATGATCGACAGAACGACAATTACTATACTTATTACACTCACTATGATCAATCTAACACATATTATTAACCATATTATGCAGATATGATCGATAGAACGACAATTACTATACATATTACTCTTATTATTATCAATCTGACTCATATTATTAGCCATACTATGCTTATATGATCGACAGAACGACAATTACTATACTTATTACACTCACTATTATCAATCTAACTCATATTATTAGCCATATTATGCTTATATGATCGGTAGAACGATAATTACTATACTTTTTACTCTTATTATTATCAATCTAACTCATATTATTACCCATATTATGCTTATATGATCGGAAGAACGATAATTACTATACTTATTAGTCTTATTATTATCAATCTAACTCATATTATTAGCCACCTTATGCTTATATGATCGATAGAACGACAATTACTATACTTATTAGTCTTATTGTTATCAATCTAACTTATATTATTAGCCATATTATGCTTATATGATCGATAGGACTGCAGTTACTATACTTATTACTCTTGTTATTTTCAATCGAACTCATATTATTAGCCACACTATGCTTATATGATCGACAGAACGACAATTACTATACTTATTATACTCACTATTATCAATCTAACTCATATTATTAGCCATATTATGCTTATATGATCGATAGAACTACAACTACTATACTCATTACTCTTATTATTATCAATCTAACTCATATGATTAGCCATATTATGCTTGTATGATCGGTAGAACGATAATTACTGTACTTATTACTCTTATTATTATCAAACTAACTCATATTATTAGCCACATTATGCTTATATGATCGATAGAACTACAATTACTATACCTATTACTCTTATTATTATCAATCTAGCTCATATTATTAACCATATTATGCAGATATGATCGATAGAACTACAACTACTATACTCATTACTCTTATTATTATCAATCTAACTCATATGATTAGCCATATTATGCTCGTATGATCGGTAGAACGATAATTACTATACTTATTACTCTTATTATTATCAATCTAACTCATATTATTAGCCATATTATGCTTATATGATCGGAAGAACGATAATTACTATACTTATTACTCTTATTATTATCAATCTAACTCATATTATTAGCCACATTATGCTTATATGATCGATAGAACTACAATTACTATACCTATTACTCTTATTATTATCAATCTAGCTCATATTATTAACCATATTATGCAGATATGATCGATAGAACTACAACTACTATACTCATTACTCTTATTATTATCAATCTAACTCATATGATTAGCCATATTATGCTCGTATGATCGGTAGAACGATAATTACTATACTTATTACTCTTATTATTATCAATCTAACTCATATTATTAGCCATATTATGCTTATATGATCGGAAGAACGATAATTACTATACTTATTACTCTTATTATTATCAATCTAACTCATATTATTAGCCATATTATGCTTATATGATCGACAGAACGACAATTACTATACTTATTACACTCACTATGATCAATCTAACACATATTATTAACCATATTATGCAGATATGATCGATAGAACGACAATTACTATACATATTACTCTTATTATTATCAATCTGACTCATATTATTAGCCATATTATGCTTATATGATCGATAGAACGACAATTACTATACTTATTAGTTATATTATTATCAATCTAACTCATATTATTAGCCATATTATGCTTATATGATCGGGAGAACGATAATTACTATACTTATTAGTCTTATTATTATCAATCTAACTCATATTATTAGCCACATTATGCTTATATGATCGATAGAACGACAATTACTATACTTATTAGTCTTATTATTATCAATCTAACTCATATTATTAGCCATATTATGCTTATATGATCGGTAGAACTACAATTACTATACTTATTTCTCTTATTATTATCAATCTAACTCATATTATTAGCCACATTATGCTTATATGATCGATAGAACGACAATTACTATACTTATTAGTCTTATTATTATCAATCTAGCTCATATTATTAACCATATTATGCAGATATGATCGATAGAACTACAACTACTATACTCATTACTCTTATTATTATCAATCTAACTCATATGATTAGCCATATTATGCTCGTATGATCGGTAGAACGATAATTACTATACTTATTACTCTTATTATTATCAATCTAACTCATATTATTAGCCATATTATGCTTATATGATCGGAAGAACGATAATTACTATACTTATTACTCTTATTATTATCAATCTAACTCATATTATTAGCCACATTATGCTTATATGATCGATAGAACTACAATTACTATACCTATTACTCTTATTATTATCAATCTAGCTCATATTATTAACCATATTATGCAGATATGATCGATAGAACTACAACTACTATACTCATTACTCTTATTATTATCAATCTAACTCATATGATTAGCCATATTATGCTCGTATGATCGGTAGAACGATAATTACTATACTTATTACTCTTATTATTATCAATCTAACTCATATTATTAGCCATATTATGCTTATATGATCGGAAGAACGATAATTACTATACTTATTACTCTTATTATTATCAATCTAACTCATATTATTAGCCATATTATGCTTATATGATCGACAGAACGACAATTACTATACTTATTACACTCACTATGATCAATCTAACACATATTATTAACCATATTATGCAGATATGATCGATAGAACGACAATTACTATACATATTACTCTTATTATTATCAATCTGACTCATATTATTAGCCATACTATGCTTATATGATCGACAGAACGACAATTACTATACTTATTACACTCACTATTATCAATCTAACTCATATTATTAGCCATATTATGCTTATATGATCGGTAGAACGATAATTACTATACTTTTTACTCTTATTATTATCAATCTAACTCATATTATTACCCATATTATGCTTATATGATCGGAAGAACGATAATTACTATACTTATTAGTCTTATTATTATCAATCTAACTCATATTATTAGCCACATTATGCTTATATGATCGATAGAACGACAATTACTATACTTATTAGTCTTATTGTTATCAATCTAACTTATATTATTAGCCATATTATGCTTATATGATCGATAGGACTGCAGTTACTATACTTATTACTCTTGTTATTTTCAATCGAACTCATATTATTAGCCACACTATGCTTATATGATCGACAGAACGACAATTACTATACTTATTATACTCACTATTATCAATCTAACTCATATTATTAGCCATATTATGCTTATATGATCGATAGAACTACAACTACTATACTCATTACTCTTATTATTATCAATCTAACTCATATGATTAGCCATATTATGCTTGTATGATCGGTAGAACGATAATTACTGTACTTATTACTCTTATTATTATCAAACTAACTCATATTATTAGCCACATTATGCTTATATGATCGATAGAACTACAATTACTATACCTATTACTCTTATTATTATCAATCTAGCTCATATTATTAACCATATTCTGCAGATATGATCGATAGAACTACAACTACTATACTCATTACTCTTATTATTATCAATCTAACTCATATGATTAGCCATATTATGCTCGTATGATCGGTAGAACGATAATTACTATACTTATTACTCTTATTATTATCAATCTAACTCATATTATTAGCCATATTATGCTTATATGATCGGAAGAACGATAATTACTATACTTATTACTCTTATTATTATCAATCTAACTCATATTATTAGCCACATTATGCTTATATGATCGATAGAACTACAATTACTATACCTATTACTCTTATTATTATCAATCTAGCTCATATTATTAACCATATTATGCAGATATGATCGATAGAACTACAACTACTATACTCATTACTCTTATTATTATCAATCTAACACATATGATTAGCCATATTATGCTCGTATGATCGGTAGAACGATAATTACTATACTTATTACTCTTATTATTATCAATCTAACTCATATTATTAGCCATATTATGCTTATATGATCGGAAGAACGATAATTACTATACTTATTACTCTTATTATTATCAATCTAACTCATATTATTAGCCATATTATGCTTATATGATCGACAGAACGACAATTACTATACTTATTACACTCACTATGATCAATCTAACACATATTATTAACCATATTATGCAGATATGATCGATAGAACGACAATTACTATACATATTACTCTTATTATTATCAATCTGACTCATATTATTAGCCATATTATGCTTATATGATCGATAGAACGACAATTACTATACTTATTAGTTATATTATTATCAATCTAACTCATATTATTAGCCATATTATGCTTATATGATCGGGGAGAACGATAATTACTATACTTATTAGTCTTATTATTATCAATCTAACTCATATTATTAGCCACATTATGCTTATATGATCGATAGAACGACAATTACTATACTTATTAGTCTTATTATTATCAATCTAACTCATATTATTAGCCATATTATGCTTATATGATCGGTAGAACTACAATTACTATACTTATTTCTCTTATTATTATCAATCTAACTCATATTATTAGCCACATTATGCTTATATGATCGATAGAACGACAATTACTATACTTATTAGTCTTATTATTATCAGTCTAACTCATATTATTAGCCATATTATGCTTATATGATCGGTAGAACTACAATTACTATACTTATTTCTCTTATTATTATCAATCTAACTCATATTATTAGCCATAGTATGCTTATATGATCGATAGAACGACAATTACTATACTTATTGGTCTTATTATTATCAATCTAACTCATATTATCAGCCATATTATGCTTATATGATCGATAGAACGACAGTTACTATACTTATTACTCTTGTTATTTTCAATCGAATTCATATTATTAGCCACACTATGCTTATATGATCGACAGAAAGACAGTTACTATACTTATTACACTCACTATTATCAATCTAACTCATATTATTAGCCATATTATGCTTATATGATCGGTAGAATGATAATTACTATACTTTTTACTCTTGTTATTATCAATCTAACTCATATTATTAGCCACATTATGCTTATATGATCGATAGAACGACAATTACTATACTTATTACTCTAATTATTATCAAACTAACTCATATTATTAGCCATACTATGCTTATATGATCGATAGAACGACAATTACTATAACTATTAGTCTTATTATTATCAATCTAACTCATATTATTAGCCATATTATGCTTATATGATCGATAGAACTACAGTTACTATACTTATTACTCTTGTTATTTTCAATCGAACTCATATTATTAGCCACACTATGCCTATATGATCGACAGAACGACAATTACTATACTTATTATACTCACTATTATCAATCTAACTCATATTATTAGCCATATTATGCTTATATGATCGATAGAACTACAACTACTATACTCATTACTCTTATTATTATCAATCTAACTCATATGATTAGCCATATTATGCTTGTATGATCGGTAGAACGATAATTACTGTACTTATTACTCTTATTATTATCAATCTAACTCATATTATTAGCCACATTATGCTTATATGATCGATAGAACTACAATTACTATACCTATTACTCTTATTATTATCAATCTAGCTCATATTATTAACCATATTATGCAGATATGATCGATAGAACTACAACTACTATACTCATTACTCTTATTATTATCAATCTAACTCATATGATTAGCCATATTATGCTTGTATGATCGGTAGAACGATAATTACTATACTTATTACTCTTATTATTATCAATCGATCTCATATTATTAGCCATACTATGCTTATATGATCGACAGAACGACAATTACTATACTTATTTCTCTTATTATTATCAATCTAACTCATATTATTAACCATATTATGCAGATATGATCGATAGAACTACAACTACTATACTCATTACTCTTATTATTATCAATCTAACTCATGTTATTAACCATATTATGCTTATATGATCGATAGAACGACAATTACTATACTCAGTACTGTTATTACTATCCATCTAACTCATATTATTACCCATATTATGCTTATGTGATCGATAGAACTACAATTACTATACTTATTACTCTTATTATTATCAATCTAACTCATGTTATTAGCCATACTATGCTTATATGATCGATGGAACGACAATTACTATACTCATTACTGTTATTATTATCAATCTAACTCATATTATTAGCAATATTATGCTTATATGATCCATAGAACGACAATTACTATACTTATTACTCTTATTATTATCAATCTAACTCATATTATTAGCCATATTATGCTTATATGATCGATAGAACGACAATTACTATACTCATTACTCTTATTATTATCAATCTAACTCATATTATTAGCCATATTATGCTTATATGATCGGGAGAACGATAATTACTATACTTATTAGTCTTATTATTATCAATCTAACTCATATTATTAGCCACATTATGCTTATATGATCGATAGAACGACAATTACTATACTTACTACTCTTATTATTATCAACCTAACTCATATTATTAGCCATATTATGCTTATATGATCGATAGAACGACAATTACTATACTCATTACTCTTATTATTATCAATCTAACTCATATTATTAGCCATATTATGCTTATATGATCGGGAGAACGACAATTACTATACTCAGCACTGTTATTACTATCCATCTAACTCATATTATTACCAAATTATGCTTATGTGATCGATAAAACGACAATTACTATACTTATTACTCTTATTATTATCAATCTAACTCATGTTATTAGCCATACTATGCTTATATGATCGATGGAACGACAATTACTACACTCATTACTGTTATTATTATCAATCTAACTCATATTATTAGCAATATTATGCTTATATGATCCATAGAACGACAATTACTATACTTATTACTCTTATTATTATCAATCTAACTCATATTATTAGCCATATTATGCTTATATGATCGACAGAACGACAATTACTATACTTATTACACTCACTATGATCAATCTAACACATATTATTAACCATATTTTGCAGATATAATCGATAGAACGACAATTACTATACATATTACTCTTATTATTATCAATCTGACTCATATTATTAGCCATATTATGCTTATATGATCGATAGAACGACAATTACTATACTTATTACTCTAATTATTATCCAACTAACTCATATTATTAGCCATACTATGCTTATATGATCGATAGAACGACAATTACTATAACTATTAGTCTTATTATTATCAATCTAACTCATATTATTAGCCATATTATGCTTATATGATTGATAGAACGACAATTACTATACTTATTACTCTTATTATTATCAATCGATCTCATATTATTAGCCATACTATGCTTATATGATCGACAGAACGACAATTACTATACTTATTACACTCACTATTATCAATCTAACTCATATTATTAGCCATATTATGCTTATATGATCGGTAGAACGATAATTACTATACTTTTTACTCTTATTATTATCAATCTAACTCATATTATTACCCATATTATGCTTATATGATCGGAAGAACGATAATTACTATACTTATTAGTCTTATTATTATCAATCTAACTCATATTATTAGCCACATTATGCTTATATGATCGATAGAACGACAATTACTATACTTATTAGTCTTATTGTTATCAATCTAACTTATATTATTAGCCATATTATGCTTATATGATCGATAGGACTACAGTTACTATACTTATTACTCTTGTTATTTTCAATCGAACTCATATTATTAGCCACACTATGCTTATATGATCGACAGAACGACAATTACTATACTTATTATACTCACTATTATCAATCTAACTCATATTATTAGCCATATTATGCTTATATGATCGATAGAACTACAACTACTATACTCATTACTCTTATTATTATCAATCTAACTCATATGATTAGCCATATTATGCTTGCACGATCGGTAGAACGATAATTACTGTACTTATTACTCTTATTATTATCAAACTAACTCATATTATTAGCCACATTATGCTTATATGATCGGAAGAACGATAATTACTATACTTATTACTCTTATTATTATCAATCTAACTCATATTATTTGCCACATTATGCTTATATGATCGATAGAACTACAATTACTATACCTATTACTCTTATTATTATCAGTCTAGCTCATATTATTAACCATATTATGCAGATATGATCGATATAACTACAACTACTATACTGATTACTCTTATTATTATCAATCTAACTCATATGATTAGCCATATTATGCTCGTATGATCGGTAGAACGATAATTACTATACTTATTACTCTTATTATTATCAATCTAACTCATATTATTAGCCATATTATGCTTATATGATCGGAAGAACGATAATTACTATACTTATTACTCTTATTATTATCAATCTAACTCATATTATTAGCCATATTATGCTTATATGATCGACAGAACGACAATTACTATACTTATTACACTCACTATGATCAATCTAACACATATTATTAACCATATTATGCAGATATGATCGATAGAACGACAATTACTATACATATTACTCTTATTATTATCAATCTGACTCATATTATTAGCCATATTATGCTTATATGATCGATAGAACGACAATTACTATACTTATTAGTCTTATTATTATCAATCTAACTCATATTATTAGCCATATTATGCTTATATGATCGGGAGAACGACAATTACTATACTCATTACTCTTATTATTATCAATCTAACTCATATTATTAGCCATATTATGCTTATATGATCGGTAGAACTACAATTACTATACTTATTAGTCTTATTGTTATCAATCTAACTTATATTATTAGCCATATTATGCTTATATGATCGATAGGACTGCAGTTACTATACTTATTACTCTTGTTATTTTCAATCGAACTCATATTATTAGCCACACTATGCTTATATGATCGACAGAACGACAATTACTATACTTATTATACTCACTATTATCAATCTAACTCATATTATTAGCCATATTATGCTTATATGATCGATAGAACTACAACTACTATACTCATTACTCTTATTATTATCAATCTAACTCATATGATTAGCCATATTATGCTTGTATGATCGGTAGAACGATAATTACTGTACTTATTACTCTTATTATTATCAAACTAACTCATATTATTAGCCACATTATGCTTATATGATCGATAGAACTACAATTACTATACCTATTACTCTTATTATTATCAATCTAGCTCATATTATTAACCATATTATGCAGATATGATCGATAGAACTACAACTACTATACTCATTACTCTTATTATTATCAATCTAACTCATATGATTAGCCATATTATGCTCGTATGATCGGTAGAACGATAATTACTATACTTATTACTCTTATTATTATCAATCTAACTCATATTATTAGCCATATTATGCTTATATGATCGGAAGAACGATAATTACTATACTTATTACTCTTATTATTATCAATCTAACTCATATTATTAGCCACATTATGCTTATATGATCGATAGAACTACAATTACTATACCTATTACTCTTATTATTATCAATCTAGCTCATATTATTAACCATATTATGCAGATATGATCGATAGAACTACAACTACTATACTCATTACTCTTATTATTATCAATCTAACTCATATGATTAGCCATATTATGCTCGTATGATCGGTAGAACGATAATTACTATACTTATTACTCTTATTATTATCAATCTAACTCATATTATTAGCCATATTATGCTTATATGATCGGAAGAACGATAATTACTATACTTATTACTCTTATTATTATCAATCTAACTCATATTATTAGCCATATTATGCTTATATGATCGACAGAACGACAATTACTATACTTATTACACTCACTATGATCAATCTAACACATATTATTAACCATATTATGCAGATATGATCGATAGAACGACAATTACTATACATATTACTCTTATTATTATCAATCTGACTCATATTATTAGCCATATTATGCTTATATGATCGATAGAACGACAATTACTATACTTATTAGTTATATTATTATCAATCTAACTCATATTATTAGCCATATTATGCTTATATGATCGGGAGAACGATAATTACTATACTTATTAGTCTTATTATTATCAATCTAACTCATATTATTAGCCACATTATGCTTATATGATCGATAGAACGACAATTACTATACTTATTAGTCTTATTATTATCAATCTAACTCATATTATTAGCCATATTATGCTTATATGATCGGTAGAACTACAATTACTATACTTATTTCTCTTATTATTATCAATCTAACTCATATTATTAGCCACATTATGCTTATATGATCGATAGAACGACAATTACTATACTTATTAGTCTTATTATTATCAATCTAGCTCATATTATTAACCATATTATGCAGATATGATCGATAGAACTACAACTACTATACTCATTACTCTTATTATTATCAATCTAACTCATATGATTAGCCATATTATGCTCGTATGATCGGTAGAACGATAATTACTATACTTATTACTCTTATTATTATCAATCTAACTCATATTATTAGCCATATTATGCTTATATGATCGGAAGAACGATAATTACTATACTTATTACTCTTATTATTATCAATCTAACTCATATTATTAGCCACATTATGCTTATATGATCGATAGAACTACAATTACTATACCTATTACTCTTATTATTATCAATCTAGCTCATATTATTAACCATATTATGCAGATATGATCGATAGAACTACAACTACTATACTCATTACTCTTATTATTATCAATCTAACTCATATGATTAGCCATATTATGCTCGTATGATCGGTAGAACGATAATTACTATACTTATTACTCTTATTATTATCAATCTAACTCATATTATTAGCCATATTATGCTTATATGATCGGAAGAACGATAATTACTATACTTATTACTCTTATTATTATCAATCTAACTCATATTATTAGCCATATTATGCTTATATGATCGACAGAACGACAATTACTATACTTATTACACTCACTATGATCAATCTAACACATATTATTAACCATATTATGCAGATATGATCGATAGAACGACAATTACTATACATATTACTCTTATTATTATCAATCTGACTCATATTATTAGCCATACTATGCTTATATGATCGACAGAACGACAATTACTATACTTATTACACTCACTATTATCAATCTAACTCATATTATTAGCCATATTATGCTTATATGATCGGTAGAACGATAATTACTATACTTTTTACTCTTATTATTATCAATCTAACTCATATTATTACCCATATTATGCTTATATGATCGGAAGAACGATAATTACTATACTTATTAGTCTTATTATTATCAATCTAACTCATATTATTAGCCACATTATGCTTATATGATCGATAGAACGACAATTACTATACTTATTAGTCTTATTGTTATCAATCTAACTTATATTATTAGCCATATTATGCTTATATGATCGATAGGACTGCAGTTACTATACTTATTACTCTTGTTATTTTCAATCGAACTCATATTATTAGCCACACTATGCTTATATGATCGACAGAACGACAATTACTATACTTATTATACTCACTATTATCAATCTAACTCATATTATTAGCCATATTATGCTTATATGATCGATAGAACTACAACTACTATACTCATTACTCTTATTATTATCAATCTAACTCATATGATTAGCCATATTATGCTTGTATGATCGGTAGAACGATAATTACTGTACTTATTACTCTTATTATTATCAAACTAACTCATATTATTAGCCACATTATGCTTATATGATCGATAGAACTACAATTACTATACCTATTACTCTTATTATTATCAATCTAGCTCATATTATTAACCATATTCTGCAGATATGATCGATAGAACTACAACTACTATACTCATTACTCTTATTATTATCAATCTAACTCATATGATTAGCCATATTATGCTCGTATGATCGGTAGAACGATAATTACTATACTTATTACTCTTATTATTATCAATCTAACTCATATTATTAGCCATATTATGCTTATATGATCGGAAGAACGATAATTACTATACTTATTACTCTTATTATTATCAATCTAACTCATATTATTAGCCACATTATGCTTATATGATCGATAGAACTACAATTACTATACCTATTACTCTTATTATTATCAATCTAGCTCATATTATTAACCATATTATGCAGATATGATCGATAGAACTACAACTACTATACTCATTACTCTTATTATTATCAATCTAACACATATGATTAGCCATATTATGCTCGTATGATCGGTAGAACGATAATTACTATACTTATTACTCTTATTATTATCAATCTAACTCATATTATTAGCCATATTATGCTTATATGATCGGAAGAACGATAATTACTATACTTATTACTCTTATTATTATCAATCTAACTCATATTATTAGCCATATTATGCTTATATGATCGACAGAACGACAATTACTATACTTATTACACTCACTATGATCAATCTAACACATATTATTAACCATATTATGCAGATATGATCGATAGAACGACAATTACTATACATATTACTCTTATTATTATCAATCTGACTCATATTATTAGCCATATTATGCTTATATGATCGATAGAACGACAATTACTATACTTATTAGTTATATTATTATCAATCTAACTCATATTATTAGCCATATTATGCTTATATGATCGGGAGAACGATAATTACTATACTTATTAGTCTTATTATTATCAATCTAACTCATATTATTAGCCACATTATGCTTATATGATCGATAGAACGACAATTACTATACTTATTAGTCTTATTATTATCAATCTAACTCATATTATTAGCCATATTATGCTTATATGATCGGTAGAACTACAATTACTATACTTATTTCTCTTATTATTATCAATCTAACTCATATTATTAGCCACATTATGCTTATATGATCGATAGAACGACAATTACTATACTTATTAGTCTTATTATTATCAGTCTAACTCATATTATTAGCCATATTATGCTTATATGATCGGTAGAACTACAATTACTATACTTATTTCTCTTATTATTATCAATCTAACTCATATTATTAGCCATAGTATGCTTATATGATCGATAGAACGACAATTACTATACTTATTGGTCTTATTATTATCAATCTAACTCATATTATCAGCCATATTATGCTTATATGATCGATAGAACGACAGTTACTATACTTATTACTCTTGTTATTTTCAATCGAATTCATATTATTAGCCACACTATGCTTATATGATCGACAGAAAGACAGTTACTATACTTATTACACTCACTATTATCAATCTAACTCATATTATTAGCCATATTATGCTTATATGATCGGTAGAATGATAATTACTATACTTTTTACTCTTGTTATTATCAATCTAACTCATATTATTAGCCACATTATGCTTATATGATCGATAGAACGACAATTACTATACTTATTACTCTAATTATTATCAAACTAACTCATATTATTAGCCATACTATGCTTATATGATCGATAGAACGACAATTACTATAACTATTAGTCTTATTATTATCAATCTAACTCATATTATTAGCCATATTATGCTTATATGATCGATAGAACTACAGTTACTATACTTATTACTCTTGTTATTTTCAATCGAACTCATATTATTAGCCACACTATGCCTATATGATCGACAGAACGACAATTACTATACTTATTATACTCACTATTATCAATCTAACTCATATTATTAGCCATATTATGCTTATATGATCGATAGAACTACAACTACTATACTCATTACTCTTATTATTATCAATCTAACTCATATGATTAGCCATATTATGCTTGTATGATCGGTAGAACGATAATTACTGTACTTATTACTCTTATTATTATCAATCTAACTCATATTATTAGCCACATTATGCTTATATGATCGATAGAACTACAATTACTATACCTATTACTCTTATTATTATCAATCTAGCTCATATTATTAACCATATTATGCAGATATGATCGATAGAACTACAACTACTATACTCATTACTCTTATTATTATCAATCTAACTCATATGATTAGCCATATTATGCTTGTATGATCGGTAGAACGATAATTACTATACTTATTACTCTTATTATTATCAATCGATCTCATATTATTAGCCATACTATGCTTATATGATCGACAGAACGACAATTACTATACTTATTTCTCTTATTATTATCAATCTAACTCATATTATTAACCATATTATGCAGATATGATCGATAGAACTACAACTACTATACTCATTACTCTTATTATTATCAATCTAACTCATGTTATTAACCATATTATGCTTATATGATCGATAGAACGACAATTACTATACTCAGTACTGTTATTACTATCCATCTAACTCATATTATTACCCATATTATGCTTATGTGATCGATTAGAACTACAATTACTATACTTAGTATACTCTTATTATTATCAATCTAACTCATGTTATTAGCCATACTATGCTTATATGATCGATGGAACGACAATTACTATACTCATTACTGTTATTATTATCAATCTAACTCATATTATTAGCAATATTATGCTTATATGATCCATAGAACGACAATTACTATACTTATTACTCTTATTATTATCAATCTAACTCATATTATTAGCCATATTATGCTTATATGATCGATAGAACGACAATTACTATACTCATTACTCTTATTATTATCAATCTAACTCATATTATTAGCCATATTATGCTTATATGATCGGGAGAACGATAATTACTATACTTATTAGTCTTATTATTATCAATCTAACTCATATTATTAGCCACATTATGCTTATATGATCGATAGAACGACAATTACTATACTTACTACTCTTATTATTATCAACCTAACTCATATTATTAGCCATATTATGCTTATATGATCGATAGAACGACAATTACTATACTCATTACTCTTATTATTATCAATCTAACTCATATTATTAGCCATATTATGCTTATATGATCGGGAGAACGACAATTACTATACT